>NW_025386759.1:0-4972 GCF_016433145.1 Gracilinanus agilis
CATATAATGCTTGTTGATGGTTTTAGGTATATACTGTTTATTATTTTCAGGAAGGGTCCTTCTATTCCTATACTTTTCAGTGTTTTCTTTCTGAGATGAGGAAAATTATATCAAAGAGAAGTAAGAGATTCACTCAAGGTGAGATCATGGATTCAAATGTATATCATCAGACTCTAAATTCAACTTCAGATTTGGTAACTTTCCACTAGAGTATTGTCTTTATCTGACAAAGCTGTACAAGTGCTATGAGAATCCTCTAAATTTCAGTGTTATAACTCAAAATCCTGGACACTCTTTTTTTCTTTAGTTCTAGCCAAGTTCTTCCCTTGACACAATGTCCTCCATCCCCATCCTCTACTCACACTGAGGCTTAGACACCATCTCTGTCCCAAATTGCATTTGGGTATGGTTATGTCATTTTACCCATATCCCAGTATCTTATACTTTCATTGTTTTATTCCTAAATACCACTTACTCTATTTTATTACTGAGCCTTCTTAATAATTCATGAGATATTCCTCTTGGCAATCTTGTACTTTTTCCCTGAATACTTATTGCAAAATTATTTATTCTTTCCCTCCAGAGGAATTCATATTTTAAATGGATCCACTTTTTTAAACCCTTGTACTTCGGTGTATTGTCTTATAGATGGAAGATTGGTAAGGGTGGGCAATGGGGGTCAAGTGACTTGCCCAGGGTCACACAGCTGGGAAGTGGCTGAGGCCAGGTTTGAAACTAGGACCTCCTGTCTCTAGGCCTGACTCTCACTCCACTGAGCTACCCAGCTGCCCTGTGGCACTTTTAAATAGACCTCAATCAACATAAGCTACCTACTTTAGTTTCACAGAGCTTATGAGTGGTATATCAAATGTTACAAAAAAGATTCTACTTCCCATATGTTAGAAAAACAGATAAAACTTGGTATGTACACATTATTCTATTTATTTAAAAATAAAGAAAGCAAATGTTCTTTTAAAATGTATTTTTTCAGTAATGCTTGGTTCATTGAAAATAAAGTTTCAATTATGAGAAAACTGGAAATCAATCACAATTCTGCTTCTTTGACTAAGTTCAACTCACTTCAAAAATAAATCTAACATTTATTAAACACTTGGTGTATGTATAAAACCAGGCTAAATGTTGGGGAAGATATTATGCAAAGTTTAAATAAGCCACCATTCTTCCTCTAAAGAGTTTCAATCTATTGTCACCATTTAACAATTAATTAAAGGAATTCATCAAAGACTCATTACATGCCAGGCACTATTCTGAGTGTAGAGAACCCAAAGCAAAAAGCAAAAGCAGCCCTAATCCTCTCCTATTCCTCATTTTCAATTGCTCACCAGGCATTTTTACGTTCATGGCTTGCTGTCACTTGAAATTCCACATTTCTTAAACATATTTAACAAATACTTCTCCACAATACATGCTTCTATATTTTTGAGAACCTCTTTGGCATTTTAATTTCCCTTAAGCCCTAGCATCTAATCATTTCTTCCCAATTATTCCAGTATTTTATTTTTAATATTGCTAACATCTGTTCCCATCACCCAATAATAATAAATAGATTTTATTGCCTTGTGTTTGGACTATTTATTTCCATAGCTCTCATAACTGATATCTCTATCCCTGTCTCCTACATCTCATCTTCTTACTGCTCTCCATCCTATATATTACTTCTCAATTGCTTATTCAATACTTCTATGATATTATTGTGTGTATTCTCTCCAATATTATATCTATCATTTAGCATTATTGTAAGAATAAAATGAGAACATATTCATAAAGTGTGTTATAACCTTAAAGCACTATAAAATAATATCAATAATAATAGTAATATTACTACTACTAATAATAGAATACAGGTATCCCATCCACATCACAGCTTTCCCCATTACAGGTTTGATATATCATGACTTGGCTTAAGAAATTAAATGGGAATCTTGGAATAGTTTTGTGGAAGCCAATACAACCCATAAAAGTTTATAAACTTGGAAATGCATGTGTATGTAAAATATATGCATTATATCAACATATTCTGTCTTTTAATTCCATAAGTATACACAATTTCTTTTTTAACTTTTAAACATTTATTAATATTCATTTTTAACATGGTTACATGACTGATGCTCCTACTTTCCCCTTCGCCCCCCGCACTCCCCCCCACCCATGGCCGATGCACATTTCCTGGTTTTAACATGTGTCATTGATCAAGACCTATTTCCAAATTGTTGTTAGTTGCATTGGTGTGGTAGTTTCGAGTCCACCTCCTCAATCATGTCCACCCTAACCCATGCGTTCAAGCAGTTGTTTTTCTTATATGTTTCCTCTCTTGCAGTCCTTCCTCTGAATGTGGGTAGCGTCTTTACCATAAATCCCTCAGAGGTGTCCTGGGTCATTGTATTGCTGCTGGTACAGAGGTCCATTACATTCGATTTTATCATAATATATCAGTCTCTGTGTACAGTGTTCTTCTGGCTCTGCTCCTTTCGCTCTGCATCTGTTCCTGGAGGTCTTTCCAGTTCACCTGGAACTTCTCCAGTTTGTCACAATTTCTTTTTTAAAGTTAAAATAAGTAAAACATAAATAAAAAGTTAAAGTCAGTAAAAGTTAAGGTCAGTAAAAAAGCAAAAAAAAAAAAAAAATGAAAGCCAACAAACAATATACAAAGGCTAGAAATGTAAACATTGGCCTATCATATAGTCTATGACCAAAAATTTAACCTATATATTAAAATAGTGTAAACCCCCCATAAAAGAAAAAGAAAAAATCTATTTTTGAGTTATTTGACCTTTCTACTTACCTGAATCTGGATATGTTCAAAAGAAATCTATTTGTGTCCTATAATACAATGATCAACAATGAAACAATATTCCAAATGACACAGAATGGTCAGAACTCTTCTCCTGGACACTATGCCTACACACTGGTACAAATGAAATTCACAGTTTTTATAATATTAAGCTCTAGTCAAGATCTTAGAGTTCATATAGTTTAATCTAATTTAATAAATGAGGGAACTGAAGCTCAAAGAAATAAAGTGATTTGTCCAAGCCTTAATGATAGCAAATTGCAGAGTTTAGATGTGAAGCTAACATCTTACTCAAAATCCAATTCAATTTCCATTATACCCATTTGCCTCCATACATTGCCTTTTGACTACCTGGTTTCACTGGTGATTTATAACAAGATATTTAACCAGGAAAATGCTTGTAGTTTTAGAGCTTCGTGTATGAATTATTATTAAACTACTGCTGCCCATTCTCTTACTTGAGCAATAATTCTCATTCTTTTCTTTTCTAAGGGCTCATCAATCATACCTTTATTAGTGGATTTTAAAGTTTAAAATATTATAATTAATAATAGTAATCATATTTACATTTCATTTAAAATTTTCAGTTTTATTTAGTTATTTATTTTTATTAGTTTCTCTCTTTTATTAATTTTTTATTTACCAAGTATTCCTTTTCACTCTTTCTCACTTCTCCTGCAGAATTGGAAAAAAAGAAAGAAAAACAAAATCTTGTAACATATACTTGTGTAAAGTACAAGGAATTCCAATTGGCCACATTAAAAACTGTCTTATTCTTTATTGTTTCTTTGTCAAATAAGTATCATTCCTCATCATCAGTATGTTCTTAAAGTATTTTATATAGATCATCCAAGTGTATATATTGAAGAATGTACTTCTTTCCCTTTGAAAATGAGAATAATTGCATCCTCTTGTTTGTCATCTCTTACAACACAATGAAATAACTATTATCAACAAAGTAGAATTGGGAAAATTCCAAGGACTCATAATGAAAATTTTGTCCATTACCATAAAAGGAAGAGAGCCCAAATTGAAGTTTTATTTCTTCATTAATCTTCTTTTTCTAGTGTGAACAATACATGTCTTGTTTTACATGGCAAATATGAAATTATGTATTGTATGACAATACATGTATATCCTATTTCATATTATCTGGATTCTTGTGGAGTTTTGAGGTGGGGGAAGTTGGGGAAAGAGATAACATGATTAAAAATGTTTAAAAATGATTAATAAAAATTATATTGATATGTAATCAGAAAAAATGTTAAAAAGAAAAGAAAATTAACATAGCATTTGCCTACTCTCAATAAGCATTCATGGTTCCTCATTTATTTTTTCTAAAAATCTCTAAGAAAGAGTCTGCCAGCCTAAGTTTTATCAATACCAAAAATAGAATTTATATCTTACTTGATAGTTAGGTCTAGTGTCATGAGGTCCTGGGTTCAAATATGACCTCCGATTCTTCCTAGCTATGGGACTGTGGGCAAGTCACTTAAATCCAATTGCCTAGTTCTTTTTTTTTTTTTTTAACATTTATTAATATTCATTTTTAACATGGTTACATGATTCATGCTCCACCTTTCCCCTTCACCCCCCCCCCGCACTCCCCCAACCCATGGCCAATGCACATTTCCACTACTTTTGTCATGTGTCCTTGATCAAGACCAATTTCCAAATTGTTGGTGGTTGCATTGCTGTGGTACTTTCGAGTCTACACCCTCAATCATGTCCACCCCGACCCATGCGTTCAAGCAGTTGTTTTTCTTATGTTTCCTCTCCTGCGGTCCTTCCTCAGAATGTGGGTAGCATCTTTACCATAAATCCCTCAGAATAGTCCTGGGTCATTGCATTGCTGCTGGTACAGAGGTCCATTACATTCAATTTTACCACAGTATATCAGTCTCTGTGTACAGTTCTTCTGGCTCTGCTCCTTTCGCTCTGCATCAGTTCCCGGAGGTCTCTCCAGTTCGCCTGGAATTTCTCCAGTTTATTATTCCTTTTAGCACAATAGTATTCCATCACCCGCATATACCACAGTTTGTTCAGCCATTCCCCAATTGAAGGACATCCCCTCCTTTTCCAATTTGTTGCCACCACAAAAAGCCCAGCTATGAATATTTTCGTACAAGTCTGTTTATCTATGATCTCTTTGGGTTACAA
>NW_025386760.1:0-2500 GCF_016433145.1 Gracilinanus agilis
TCTCTCTCTCTCTCTCTCTCTCTCTCTCTCTCTCTCTCTCTCTGTCTCTCTCTCTCTCTCTCTCTCTCCCCCTCTAACCCTGGTTAGTCAATCAGTTGCCAAGTCATGACATTTCTGCCTTTGTAACAGCTCTCATATTGTATAGGTCCTCTTCACCTCTCCTCACTCTTCTATTATTGCCAAAGACTGCTGATTGGTCTCTTTATCTCAAGTCTTTCCAGTCCAATTCACATTTACTCTGCTGTCAAACAGATCTTCTTAAAGCACGAGTCTGACCATATGATCCTCTATTCAATAAACTCTAGTAATTCCCCATTACTTCTAGGGTGAAATAGAAAACCCTTGGTTTGAATTTTAAAGCCCTTCATAACCTGTCTTTTCTTTCTTTCCAGCCTTCTATTTTACTTTCCTCCGCACACTCTGGTCCAGTGATATTGCTCTTTCTGTTTCTTGATCATGTCACTCCATCCATCTATTTGGAACAGTTTTCTGACTTTCTGCATACCTAGAATGATCTTCTTTCTCATCACAGACTCTCAGCTTTCCTGTTTTCCTTGACATCTGAGCTTAAATTCCATTTTCTGTAAGGAACCTTTCCCAATCCTCCTTAACCTCAGTGCCATCCCTCTGAGAATATCCTGTTATTATTAGGCACATCTTGCTTGTACCTAGTGGTTTGCATGTGAACTCCTTGAGAGCAAGGGCTGTCTTTTGCCTTTTCTTTTAATCTTAAATCTTAGTAAAGCCACTCACAGGTAGTAGGTGCTTAATGAATGATAGCTCATTATCAGACTGACTAACAGACCTGTGAATTCACTTTCAAATTCATTATACTTTACAGAGGCACTCAGATTAAGTGATTTGACCATCTTCAAAGGACAGATTCAAGACTTGAACCTAGATCTTCTTGATTGCATAACATCCTCTTATTTAACAAAGTCACATAATTATTAGCATTATCTTTTGCTATGGGAGGAGAGTGTTTTTTTTCCCTATAGGCTTAAATTTATTAATATCAATGTGGAAGTCAATAATGAAACAATACATTTATCTAGATTTTTTTCAGAGAGTAGGGTTTTGTTTTTTTTCTGTAGAAATATTGATTTATGTATGGTTGGCTCATGTATGTAAATAGTCATGAAACTACAAAGGAAGTCCAAGTTTCATTCCTGACTCCCAAGATTTGATATTTTCCTTCAACTCTACTGCTTTAAGCTGATGGGGAAATAATAACAATAATGAATATAAAGAATATTGTTTGTGCAGCTCATATGCATTATTTTTATCTACTGATTTTAAGACAAAGGCACAAATTGACTTCCAGTTGGTTTTTTTTAAGGATGTTGATTTTAGCTTAGTAAACAATTTTATTACTCAAATTACTCCTTTTAAATAGGTTCTTATTGGGGTTTTGGCTGGGACAGCACTGGAAGAGGATTATCTCAGAATTGATTGTGTTTCAGTTTATGTTCCAAAAAAGTAAGGATGAGTTTACTTTGGCAGATAGAAGAAAATGTCATTGATTTTCCCTTTTTAAACAAATGAGCAATGGCAAATCATCAAGGAATCCATTTGTTTATTTTTTAGAGTAGTAAAACTTTATATGTGATAAGCTTATCATTTGTAAACTAATGTAATAATCTAGGTAATAAGGATCTATGCATCTATGTGTACACTTAAGAACAAGCATGGGCAGAGTAAATTTATATTTACTTATTTCTTTCATTCACCACATTAGATTTAGATGATGCCTTCCATTAAGTATTTAGATTTTTCAATTGTTCTTTCAGTTATTTTAGTTATTATGCACAAAAGAAACTTATAGACAAAAAGAAATAACCATTTTCAAAATGACCGTGTTATTTTATGAAAGTATCCATACAACCATTGAATGCTTTTATTCTGAATAACTCAAAACATGTCAAATATATTAATATTTCTAAATACTTTTAACCTACTTACTTATTTATTACTCTACAAATATTTGTTGATTGCTTACTGTGGGTCATGGAATATCAAAATTTATAGTGTTGTTTCAAGTAGCTAGATCAGAACTATAACCATTTGTGATATTCTTTAGAGAATGGACTGGATACAAAAAAATTAAATTATAAGCCTCAAAGAAATTTTGCTATTCTGGAATTTTTTACTATCCTTTTCTTACTAGTATTTACCAATAACTGAAACAGATCCCTGGAGGCTGAAATCATAACTCTTGAGAATGTGTTAAGGAAAAGAAACATTAACTTCTTTTTGTCATTTATATTGGATCACCTGAGTGTATAATCTATGCTAACTTTAGGTCATATTATATATGGTCATTAAATTATCCTTTTTGGCCATCTTTATATGATCAATTGCTCTAATCCATTTAGTCATGCTAATTAAATTATTTAACTAATTGAAAACATTATTCAGACATTTAGTTTTGTCATTTCAGCAAAATCAATATTCATTTTAATTTCCAAACTCTTCAAGATACTCTTTTAGTGCTGTGGAG
>NW_025386761.1:0-1287 GCF_016433145.1 Gracilinanus agilis
ACAGTAGATCCAGCCAAGAGAGGAAGAGGGTGGGAGGAAAACCCTCCCGCACAGATTTCCCAGATGGGTTTGGGAGACACAATTCTGTGCCAGGGAGAGGCGAGACAGAATCAGCTCTGAGATTACATCCACGTCTAAGATTGTCCAACATGGATTTGAACTCGGACTGCAGGAGCACCAAAGGGAGCCCCCGAGGTCCCATTACACAATGGAAAGTCCTTTTACAGGAGAACCAGGCAGCAGGAGGGACCTGGCTCTGGGACTCAGCGCACTAACCCCCTCATCCCATCCTCATGCCTGAAAACTGCTCCGAACCCTGCCTGCTGCTGAGGGCCACATTCCCTTGGATGGCAGACTTGGACAGCAGGGAGAGGCTCCTTACCCACAGAGAGCAGGTTCCGGGCATTCTCCAGCATCACCTCCTTGTACAGCTCCTTCTGGGCAGGGGACAAGAGGCGCCACTCCTCCTGCGTGAAATCCACAGCCACATCCTGGAACGTCACCACCTCCTAGAGCAGCCCAAGGCAGAGCACAGAGGGCTGAAAGCCACATCACAGTGAAGAGCCCAGCTCTGGTTAGTTACAGGAGGAAACTGACCCACAGAGAAGGGAGGGGCCCAAAGGTCCCGCCCCTTGTCAGTATCAGACACACAATCTGACTGACACACTCTGTGTGTGTGTGTGTGTGTGTGTGTGTCTGTCTGTCTGACTGTCTTTCTCTCTCCCCTAATAAATGCTCCTCAAACTGGTAATGAGCCCCCAGATCAACTGATAACACTAGGGAAGGCACAAGAAAGGAGAGAATGTGTTCCAGAGAGCCTGAGGACTCAGGATGCAGCCCAGGGTAACCTATCCTCGGAGAAAGCTGAGCTGATCTTGGATCATTTACTTATTGATCCTATTTACCAGCAACTGCTTCTGTTTGGTAACTGCCTTTGTCATGGTTCTCTGCCTCCTGACTCGGCTCCATATTCAGCCAGCCTGTAATAAGTGAAGTGCAGAATGCAGCTCTTGGGCACTTCATCACTGTTCTGGCCTCATTTCAAGGCATTCACTGGCCTTAGAAGACCAGGGAGCCAGTCTAGTCTTTACACACACACACACACACACACACAAACCCATCTAAGAGATGTCTGGTTTGCTGCACAAAATCAGGGCCCTGACCTTGCACTGGACTCACACAAGCATCTCTTAGAAGAAACCCCAGAGAGATGGATTGAGAAAAAGGCCCCATTTCTGTATGAGGCCCTTCTTGGGCTCACCCCAAACTCCTCAGACTCTCTCTGTG
>NW_025386762.1:0-3810 GCF_016433145.1 Gracilinanus agilis
TCTCATTGAGATATTTCATGTTTCCTTCTATTTTATCAGTCTTTTGACTTTGTTTTATTTGTTCTTGTTGTCTTGAGAGATCATTGGTTTCTAAATGTTCGATTCTAGCCTTTAAGGATTGGTTTTCGGCTCTAATGTTTTGGTTTTCCTTTTCAATCTGGTCATTTTTCGTCTTCAGTTGTCTTGTCTCACTTTCCAATTGCGAAATTCTGCCTTTTAAGCTGTTATTTTCTTGCCAGATTTCTTCCATCTTCCTTAGCATTTCATTTTTAAACTCTTCCATAGCTTGTGACCAGCTTTCATTTTTTTGGGGAGGTTTGGATTTTTGTTTTCCCTCCTCTGTTGTCTGGATTTTCTCTGTGTAGAAGTTGTCCAGTGTTCCAGAGTTTCTCTTGATGGTCTTTTTCTTCTGGATTTCCTTATTGCTGGCCATTGTTAGCCCCGCCCCTTTTCCGCTTTGTCTTTGCACTCCGGGTCTGCCTGGGCCTTGCAAGCTTGGGGGGGGGGTGGTGCCTCCGGTCTCCTTGTCCTCGGGGTCAGGCCTCCTGGTAGTTCCCGGTCTGCCCCTCTGCCCGAGGTTCCTTCAGCAGTCTTTGGGGCTGCTTCCACAGCCACGCTCAGGTCTGCACCGGGTCCTCACTGGAGGTCCAAGCCTGGGCTGGAGATCGTTATCCAAGCCTAGGGCACTGCCTTTGCCTGCGCTGCTGCTCTTAGGGCTTGCTTTCACCCCCGCAGAAGGTAGTGAAAGTCCATGGGCTGGAGATCTTTATTCACACCTGAGGCAATGCCTTCAGTGCTTGGGAAAGGCCGAGTTTTAGGGGCCTTTGTCCGGGCTGGAGGCGGTGCCTTCACCCACGTGGGCGCTCAGGGAGAGTCCCAGCCACCTGGGGTCCCTCGTCTTGCAGCGCACAGGTACGGGCTCAGGGGCTGCCAGTGATTTTCTGGTTGCCCCAGTCCTGTTTACCCGCTTGTGCGGTGTGGGGGGTGGGGGAGGGGCTTCTTCCTCTCGTGTTTTAGTGTGAACTGTTTCACCCCTTTAAAGTGTGGAAATGCCCCAATTCTGCGTACCTTCAATGCTGCGCCCTGTTGTGGGGTTCCTTCGTTCCTCTGGACTCGTTTTTATTTCCCCTTGAGGGGTTCTGTGTGGTTCGGTCAGGAGAGATTGAGCAGCTGCTCCTTACTCTGCCGCCATCTTAACCGGAAGTCTGTTGACTCTTTTTTCATGATTATCCAGTAGCATCTTCATTTCTTTTCCCAAGTTTTCTTCTGCCTCTCCTATTTGATTTCTAAAATCCTTTTTGAGCTCTTCCATTAATTCTTTTGGGGCTTGAGAGCAATTCATATTTTTCTTAGAGGCTTTGGATGTAGCAGTATTGATTTTGTTGTCTTCTTCCAAGTTTGAGTCTACCCTGTCATCAAAATAACTTTCTGATTTTTTTGTTTGCCCTTTTTCCTGCCTTTTTTCTTTTCTTTTAGTTTAAAAAACTGTTAAAGTTGGTCTCTATAACTGTGGTGAAGGGAGAACTGTTTCATGCTTCAGGTTCTTTTTGTAGCTGATTTCCAAGTTAGCACTGGGGATTTATCTGCTTTCAGTTTTTCCAAAGTGGTATAATGTAAGCAGAGGTGTATTCATTACTTTCTTGGCCTGTGCTCTGGTCTGTGAGTAACCCTAAGCACTCTTTTCCCCATTGGAACTGTGAACATGCTGGTGGTTGTGAGTATGAAGCCCCCTACCCCCTTTTATGATTATAATAGTATTTGCCTTTATGGTTATTTTTGTAATACAATCATTAGTTTTGAGTTAATAGTCAAAGTGATACAGTTTGCTTTATAAAATCATAGGGATTAGTTAAGAAAGTTACCATTTAGGGTGGTATCAAATCTTGTTTACATCTTTTGACCTTAAGCTTATAACCAAAAGTTATTACCAAGCCCATCACACCTTTTTGGGTGCAAGCTCAAGATGGACAGGAAGGAGGTGGAGGGCCACTCTTATTTTTACAAACTGCTGACTCCTAATATTGTCAGTAAAAGACACCAAGAGTGCCAAGGCCTTTGAAAGGTCAGCAATAATAATAGACTTAAGTTACCACCCAAAGTGATCTTCTTTTGCATTTACTAGCTTAATCAGTACTTGCAGTCACTAATTTAGAACCGCCAATGTGAAAGATATGAGCATCTTTTTCTTTTTTTTTGTATCACTGTCACCATATCATAAGATTCCTCTCTACAAAAAATAGGCCATCTCCTAAGGCTTGGGGTCTCTGGTTCTGATGGGACCAGTGTCCGGCTTTATTGTAAGGTGGGCCTCCTCTCAATAAATCTATTATTTGGCTTGGAATTCTGTATTGGTGTGATAAATTTTCGCCACATGGGCCTCCTCACCCTGAGATCATGTCCCTGGACCATGACCTGGCTCTTCCTATGGGGTATGCAACAAAAGTCTTGCTTCCATTGCCAGCAAAGGGACTCCGGTAATCTCCTTCTGAGCAGGTGTCCAACTCCCCCTCCCCTTACCATCTGTGGCTGAGAGCTCTGGGGGCCTTGGCTGCTGCTTCAGTAGCACCCAAGGCTTGTTGCTATGCTGGGGCTCTGCTCCTCCACCTGGTGCACTAGATTTCTCATGCCTGCTTTCTAAGTTGTTTTCAGATAAAAAATTACTTCCCTTTGTCTTTTTGTGGGTTATGCTGCTCCTGAATTTGCTTTGAGGTGTTATATCATTGCTTTTTGGAGGGTAACTTGGTAGAAACTAAATGGGTCCCTTCTCCACCATCTTGACTCCACCTGGCCTATTGAATCTTGCTCAGTGCTAAGATCCTGCCTCCTCTTTTACAACCTCCTTGCCCTTTCCTCCTCTTCCTCCTCCTTCTTGTTGCTATGATCCTCCTCCTTTTTTTGTTTTTAATTACTTTCTCTTCTGAATATATCATCCTCCTTTACTTAATGAACCTAAAAAAAAGTAATCAAACAAACAATTCCAAAGCAACAAACTGTTCAGCAAAACCAACCAGTGCATTAACCTCATTTGACAGAAAATTCTACACCCACAATATTCCCCTCTCTAATGGAAGGGGACAGGTACATTTTCTCATCTTTTCTCAGGAGCCTGACATAGAATCCTTTTAGCTCTCTAGCCAAAAGGGCCTACAAAGGTCATCTGGCCCGAGCCACTCATTTTTCAGATAAGTAAACTGAGGCTGAAGGAGATTCTCTTTTAAAGGATAGGCATGACTTGACCCCTCTTTCTACCTAGCCACTGCAGCGTAGGTAACATCCCAAATCAGCCAAAAATATATTTCTCTTTCAACGCTAGTCCGAAAGCACAGGCTGCATATCGGTTTTTTTTAATGGATTTTTTTTTGCATAAAAACACGAACAATTTCCACTAAATCATAATGAATGGAACATGTGTGCATGGTGAACACATTATTAGCTGAAGCTGTGTGCTTTCTAATGTTGCCTGTAAGCAAAACCTGGTAGCTTCATTATATATAATTTATTCTAGATTATATCAGAGAAGTGGTTGATAAGGTTATGTATGTGTATATATTTATATATACACACACATATACACGGTTGTGTATAGATATTTATATATCTCTTTCCTTTTGCTCATGAACAAATTATAAATTATTCACCAGCAGTACAACAGAAGAGCTTGTACTGAGCTGAAAATCAAATCAACAATATTGCCTGAGCCACTGGGGGGAAGGAGGGAAGATGCAGCAATGAGAGAGAGAAAGAGAGAGAGAGAGAGAGAGAGAGAGAGAGAGAGAGAGAGAGAGAGAGAGAGAGAGACAGAGAGAGAGA
>NW_025386763.1:0-11727 GCF_016433145.1 Gracilinanus agilis
ATATATATATATATATATATATCATGAATCATGCTATCCAGGTGGCAAGTCCCTCTCTCTCTCTGAACCTCATTTCCCCCATCTTTAAAAAGAGGTTATAAGAAATGACAAAGGGAATGGTTTAAGAGAAACATGGGAAGGCTTATATGAACTGAAACAAAGTGAAGTGAGCAGAACCAAGAGAATAATTTATACAATCACAACAATATTGTGAAGATAAATAATTCTGAAAAACAGAAACTCTCATCCACACCCAGACTAACCATGATTCCAGACGGCTCAAGATGAAACACACTGTCCACCTCCTGATAGAGAGATGATGGATTCATTGCAGATTGAGGCATGTTTTGGGGACTTGGCTAATAAAGAAATTAGTTTTTGCGTAACTATTTGAATTTGTAATAGGAATTTTGTTATTCCTGCTTTTAAGTGAGGAAAAGAGAAAGGGGGTGAATGGAAGAGAAGGAAGGTCTTCATGAAAACAAAATTTAATTAAAAATAAAATAAAAGTTGGGCTAGAATTCAGAAATTATTCATCTGAGGTCCATGAATTTGCTTTTATAAAATATTTTGATATTTTATTTCAATAAAATTTCCTTTGTAATTTTATATATTTTATGCATTTAAAAACATGATTCTGAAAAGGGATCCATAGGCTTCACTAGACTACCAAAGTGGTCCATTACCCAAAAGAACTCCTGATAGATGACCTCTAAGATCTATGCCAGATGTAAATCCTATGATCCAGGAACATATCTGACCCAGAACAGAGTTTGGAGTCTGACCTCTGTTTACCTGGAAATTCAAGCTTGCAATTCCTTCTCATTTCTTTGGGGTTCAGGCAGATGCCAAAGTGGGCTTATATTTCCAGAGTCTATGCTGGCAACAGCCTGGCCCAGGAGGCAGCTGGGAACCAGCATGGTCTTGACCACTGAACAAGGATCAGTCAACAACGGACCCTCTTCTTACCCAGTTAACTGAGGGCTGTCATCTATATAAGCCTGAAAGAGACAGATGCCAACATGCACAATTTCAGAGGCTCCAAAGACATTCCTCTGCCCAAGTTAGTTATGGGGTAATTCTTAGGGATGAAAAGAGAGGGGGTCATATGGCTTACATCTAAAGACAATCCTAGAGATCAGCTAGTCCTCAACCAGGACAGATGATTAATCTGAAATCCAGAGATGGAAAGGAAGTTGTCCAAGATCACACTTGGGTCTGGGTTCAAATCTCACACCTAATTCAGTACTTTTGATACTACATTAAATTCTTTCCTCTTCTTAACTGGATTTCCTCCCTCTGTCATACTCTCCATACCTCCTGGGAAGCAGGTAGTTAAAATAAACCCCAATCCTATGGCCTTGTTCTGCACACACACAGGTCAGTAACTTGGAGTCTCCAAGAAGAAAAGATGGGATATGAGCCACCTATGATCCCTCCCTGTCCCTGTCTCTATATCCTTCTTCAGTCCCTGGAGATTATAGAGTCTCTATTGTGAGAATTTCTTTAATCCAAAGGTTCCATCTCTCTCCCCACTGAGCCTCAACATATTTTTCTGCTTTGTGTATTTTCTGAATCTGCAGAGATGGAGGAGGGTAGGATAAGAATAGGAAAGTAGTCCTTCATGCCCAAGACACCTCTACCCCCCACCTCAGCACCAAGCCCTGCCCCTTTGGGGCTTATTAAAGCTGGCACTAGCAGCCCAGGGCCTCTGCCTCCCAGAGAAGTGAGAAGAGAGATGAGGAAAGGGAGCATCAGTCTGTGATTGATCTAGAAAAAGGGGCAAGAGATTTAACTGCAGGCCTCCTGACCTGACAGGACCAGAAGGAAAATAAGTTTCCCTTTTACTTAAAGTCTCTGAAAGCCCCAGCACAATCCATCAATCGCAAGCCCCGCACCCTTCCTCGACCTTTTGTTCAGAGAGAATGAAGTTTCTCGTTCTGGTTTTCTTGGATTTGGCCGTGGCTAGCATACAGAAATACACCGAGCCAGAGCCTACCCCTGCAGGGTCCTCAGGCCCATTCCACACCTGGGACCCAGAAAAAAGAAGGGGCTAATGCAGCAACTTCTGGAGCTTTTCCAAGTGAAGGATCAGGGAAAACCAAGGAGAGGAAAAGGGGCAGTGAGTGGAACTGGGTCTGAAAGCATTGGTTTATGGAGTCCAGATGGATGAAGGGAGATAAAAATCCCACTACCCTCTACCCTGATCGGACCACATTTCAGTTTATCAAGTTCTGGGCACCATTTTCTAGGAAAAACATTAACAAGGAGGCTATAGTTTCAGACTATGTAGAAGAGTGGAAAAGGCACTGTCTCAGAAGTCAAAAGACCTGGATTCAAATATCACCTCCATCACTGACTACTTGTGTGACCCTGGGCAAGTCATTTAATCTTTAGGACAAGAACAGTCTTTTGTCCCTTTGGGGGAGGGAGGTTGGGAAGTAGGGGTGGTTTAGAGTTAGACCCTTGTCTTCAGCCTTAGTATCAATTCTAAGACAGAAGAGTGGCAAGGGCTAAATAATGGGAGTTAAGTGGCTTGCCCTGGGTCACATAGCTAGGAAGGGTCTGAATTTAAATTTGAACTCAGGTCCTCACATCTCCAGGTTTGGTGATCTATCCACTGTGGTACCTGGTTGCTCCTGGTTGCACTTTGCACATTACTTGTCACATAGTAGATGCCTAATAAAAGTTTATTAATTGGTGGATTGATTGATTAAAGGACAACCTCCCTGAGCCTGTTTTTCTCAAAAGTAAAATGAGGGTGTTGGGCCAGGTGACCACTGAGATCCCTTCTAGCTCTCGATCTATGAACCTGTGATTCTGTTATGAATGGGAGCACATCCAAAAGAGGGTGGGCTACGACAGCAAGAAGAGAGAGACCAATGGCTTGGCTGAGTAATCTAATAGCAAGCATTTATAACGCTGTTGGTTTTTTACCAATTACATGTAATAACAAATTTCCACATAAGTTTTCTGAAGTTTTATGATCAAAATTATCCCCCTCCTTCCATTCCCTCCCCTCTCCTGGAGCTGGAAGGCAATTTGATCTGGGTTATACATGTATTATCATGCAAAACATATTTCCATATTGTTCATTTTTGTAAGAGAATAATCGTATGAAATCAAAAACTCAAATAAACAAATAATAAGTCCTATGCTTTCATCTTCATTTTGACTTCAATAGTTCTTTATCAGGAGGTGGATAACATTCTTTGTCATAAGCCCCTCAGACTTGTCCTGGATCACTGTATTACTAGCCAGCATTTATAGAAGACTTTATGGTTTGCAAAGTGCTTTACAAATGTCTCATTTGATCCTCACAACAATCCTGGCAGGTAGGTGCTTTCTGTCCCCATTTTACAGATGGGGAAACTAAGGCAGAGATGAAATGATTTGCCCAGGAACACATAGCTAGTAAGGATCTGAGGCTAGATTTGAACTCAGGTCTTCCTGACTCCAGCCACAGAACTCTATCCACTATGCCCATCTATACATGTTTAGGTCAGATAATATAGAAGGAACATGGTATCAATTCATGGCATAGTAGAAAGAGCATTGGATTGGGAGGAGCTAGCTTCAAATCCTAATTCTATCACTTACTACCTGTGTGACCTTGGGCAAATTACTTTCCCTCTCTGGACTCCCATCAAGAGAAAGGATTGGTCCAAAGCCCCGTGCAGTTCTGTTTCCATGATTCCATGACCTGTTTTCAAGCAGTGACCGCATCAAGAAGCCCCATTGCCACCCACCCTCTGCGAGATTGGTCGTTACCAGAAGTCAATAGAGCTTTTGATCAGGAAACTTCCTTTCCAGTGGTTGGTGAGGGAGATTGCACAGGACTTCAAGGTTCCAGAGTGGTGCTATTGATGTCCTTCCTGGGGCCAACAAAGCATATTTGGAGGGTCTCTGAAGATATTAACCTATTTACCACCCATGTCAAGGGAGTCACTGTCATGCCCAACGATATCCACTCAGTGGGTAGGATACAGGGAGAAAGAAACTTTAAGTGAAGACAATTTTAGGGTGTTTTTAGTTGATTCTGCAAAAAAAAAAATCCTTTGGTTTTAATTTGTGAAGGATTGTCATGCAGAAGAGAAATTAAACTTGTTCTGCTTGGCCCCGGAGGGCCATACTAGAATCAGTGGGTTGATGTGCAGGGAAGCAGATTATGGCTCTATTAAAATAAATATTTCCTAACAGTCAAGAGATATCAACAGAATGAGCTGCTTCCAAACTCAGGAGCTCTCTGTCACTTCAAGTATTCCAGATTGCTTCCACCCTCGAAACATGGAAACATTTTATCTTCCTCCTTCTAGCCTTTGACCAGCCTGTTTGCCCCATACAGACTTAATTCAAGGACTACCTCCTACCCAAACCCCTGATTCATTCTCTCTGCCACCCCTACTAGCTATTTACTTCCTCCCCAAAACAAAAAGATTACTTTGTATTTATTTACTCTGGATACATTTTTATTGATTTAACCAGATTTTATTGATTTAACTGTTTCAATGAAATGTAAGCTCTCTGAGAGCAGGGACTGTTTCTTTTCTTTTCTTCTCTTTTTCTCTTCTTTTCTTCTTTCTCTTTTCTTTTTTGTCTTTATAGATCCAGTGCCCAACACAGATGCTACACATCACTAAGTGAGTGTGCCATTACTGCTCCTGGAATAAATGAAGCTAAAAGAATAATCACCTGCCTGGGATATTTTAGGGAAGAATCATGTTTTGGAGAGGGCTTGGATTCAGCATCTCCCAAAGCCCTTTGCTCCCTGACACTTGCTCCCCTGCCTTTCTGCTTTTCTTACCTTTGACTTCCTGCCACATCCTGCATGACCCAAAAACTGGCCTTCTTGCTGTTGCTTCAACATGGCATTCTATCCTGTGACTCCTTGCCTCTTCTTTTTGTTTAAACAGTTTTAATTGATGCCTTCTGTTTTTCACAAAATCATTATTTTCTGATACCTTTCTCACCCTCCCAGAGAGTCATCCCATATAACAAATGAAGACCCACTTCCCTTATCTTCTGTCTTAGAATCAATACTGTGTCGGGGCAGCTGGGTGCTCAGTGGATTGAGAGTCAGTCCTAGAGATGGGAGGTCCTGGGTTCAAATCTGACCTCAGACACTTCCCAGCTGTGTGACACAGACAAGTCACTTAACCTCTATTTTCTAGCCCTTACTGTTTCTCTGCCTTAGAACAGATACACAGTATTGATTCCAAGATGGAAGGTAAGAGTTAAAATAAAAATAAATTTTTAAAAATTAATATTGTGTATTGGTTCCAAAGCAGAAGAGTGGTCACACAGCTAAGAAGTATCTGAAGCCAGATTTGAACCTAGGATCTCCCGTCTCTAGGTCTGATTCTCAATCCACTGAGCCATCTCACTACCTCCAAAGACACATTCTTTAACAAATACATTCTATATAATAAGTAAAGATATTCTGTTGCTGTTTTAGTTGTTTAATTATTTTAATCATGTCCAACACTTCATGTCCCTATTTGGATTTGGTTTTTTTAAACTCTTACCTTCTCCATCTTAGAATCAATACTATGTATTGGCTCCAAGGCAGAAGAGTGGTAAGGGTAGGCAATGGTGGTGAAGTGACTTACCCAGGGTCACACAGCTGGGAAGTGTCTGAGGTCAGATTTGAACCTAGGACCTCCCATCTCTAGGCCTGGCTCTCTATCCACTGAGTTATCCAGCTGCCCCCTGGGGTTTTCTTGGCGAAGATACTAGAGGGGTTTGCCATTTCCTTCTCCAGCTCAGGTTATAGATGAGGAATTGAGGCCAACAGGATCTACAGTTTTCCAAGACACTGGACATACTCACATAAGATCACACAGCTAGTAAGTTCAGATTTGAACTCAGGGAGATGAATCTTCCTGACTCCAGGCCTGACACTCTATCCACTCCACCACCTAGCTGCCCCTCAAAGACACTATATATAACAAAGATAACCTATTTAACAAAGACAAAAAGAAAAAAGATCTGCAGAACTGATGAATACACTGGGGAAAGTCCAAAAACATGTGCAAAATATGCAAAGCTTATGAACTTCCCACCTCCACAGAGGGGAAGATTGGGGGTGTCCTCTCATATCTCTTCATTCAAGTCATGCTTAACGTTTATAATTTTATAATTTTGTAACATTTTCTTTTGGTTTGCTTCTGTGTGTGGTTGTTCTTCCCATTTACATTGTTGGCATCATTGTGCATATTCTTTTCTAAACTCCACTTACTTCACTCTACATACGTTCCCGTAAACCACTCCATGCTTCTCTGTTTCCATCAAATTCATAATCTGTTACAGCATAGTAATATTCCATTACATTCTTGTACCATAATTTTTTTTTAGCCATTCCCCAATCGCCGGGCATCCACTTTGTTTCCAATCCTTTGCTGTCACAAAAAGTACTACCATAAACATTTTGCTGGATATGTGTGGATTTTTTTTTATCAATGACTTCTTCAGGGTACAAACCCAGTAATGAGACTCCCTGCCTTTTCACTGGCTGTCCTTCATTCCTGGAATGCTCTCCCTCCTTGTCTCTGCCCCCTGCCATCCCTAACTTCTTTAATATCTCAGCTCAAATCCCAACTTCTGCAAGAGTCCTTTCCCAGTTGACTTCAATCATAGTGCCATTCCTCCAAGACTACCTCCAATTTATCCTGTATGTATCTTGTCTGTCCATGGTTGTTTGCATATTGTCTCCCCTACTAGAATGTGAACTCCTCAGGGGCAAAGATAGTGCTTGGCACATACTGGGTGCTTAATAAATGTTAGTTGACTGACTGACCCTGACGTCTCTTCCAGCTCTGAGATTCTGTGTCTATATGGCATGGCACAATTATTTTGATTCCATTTTTTATGAAATCCATTGAACTCGCCAAATGTTTGGGTATCATCCCAGTAATAAGCATTGAGACATCAACAGAAACATGGGTCCTGATAGAGGGAGCAAAAAAAAAATACAGTCAGAGACACCGAGAAAGACAGAGATAGATGTAGAGATCCAGAAGCAGAGACGAAGAAGAGACACAGAGCCAATGTGAGACAGCGAAGATGCATAGAAGCTGACACCCACCAAGTCACTGAGATAAAAAGAGGGGAAGATAGAGATACAGGGTGAAACTGAGAAAGGCAGCAATGGAGAGAGACACCCACACATATAAATTCTAGGGTACGCCAAGCTGGGGGACAAGGCTCGGAGATCAGTGCTGGGAAAGAGGGTGAGTGAGTGGAGGGAGGAGGAGTGATGGGCATACTGGGTTGAAAGCAGGGCCTGATTAGCCAGGGTCCTGCTCCCAGCCAGTGCCCAACACAACATGCAAAAATCCCTGTTTCCTTGGAAACCAGTTCTGGGGCCTGCCCGACAGGCCAAGGAGAGCTGGTGTAATCAGACCCCCAAGGCGAGGGGAATAAGCTGTCCTGGGGTTCCCAGCCAAATTGCCTGCCTGCCTTCTTGTTTAAATTGGTAATTTCCCACCTCCTTTTTCCCTTCCTGAGATTTGCTGCCCAGAAGTATCCTTGCCCATGACTGCCCTCCTGTTTGGAAGCCTCAGACACCAAGCCTAAGTCTGATCTTTCCTCCCTACACCACCATAGACCTGAGGGTATCCAGAAGCTTGAGACACTGTGGGAAAGGAAGGTTCTTCTACTCTTTTTTCCTCCTCTCCCCCCACTTTTCTCCCTGGGGTGAGGGAAACATTACAGGTGGCTGTTGGCTAGATGAAGACAGAGACCTGGGTCATTCAAAAAAACACATCAACCTATCCAGGAGATTTGGGTGAGCAAGGCTTCAGGCTTACTCCTTGGGCACAGCTCACACTGGTTTATGCTTGTCGACTTGGAAGAATATGAGCATTTATTAAGTTTCTACTACGTGCCAGGCACTGTACAATGGAAGGACATCCTAAAAAGAGAATTATCAAGGGCTGAGCTCTTATGGATGATAAGAAGAAGCTTTGCCCCCACAGGCTTTTATACCCAGAAGAAATCCTAGAGGTCATTTTAGATGAGGAAAGTGAGGTCTGGGGAGGTGAAAGGACTTGTCCTAAGTCCTAATAATGCTTGTCTGCATCAAAGGTGAGACTTGAACCTCCGGACCTTCCCACTTTATTAAACAGTGGTAGATAATCCACTGAATGGATAATTAAGAGTTTCCTGACTCAGCTGGCTACAGGGTGAGCAGGTTGGGCTGGGAAGGAGGCCATTGTTAGAGATGGCAATGATGCCCTCCTCTCTTTTACCCTGCTCTGATGTTCCCTCAACCTGGGAGTCCACCACCCCCTCCTTTCACTTGCGGTCCTTGCCCTCTGACCATCTGGGAAAATCAACTTTGGAACTAAAGTGACTACTTCCTGCCCAGCTAGAACAAAGCTCTTTCTTAGGGAAATGTACATACACCCACAAGCCCACACACAATGGGTCCCTCTCACACTGCAGCTGGCGGACTTAAATGTACACCTACACACCCAGTCAAGTCCCAGGCTTTTAGTAGGGGGAGTGGTTTTCCTTGGCATCAAGTTCCAGGCTTTTCCACAGCTGGGCTTTGTGACTTTGGACTAGTCTGTCCCTGCTCTAGGTCTCAGTTCCCCATCTATTTAACAGGGGTGTTGGTTTGCAGAGTCCCCAAGTGTAACAGAAACAGAATACTTGTAAAGTGAGTTGTTTATTTACTAGCAAAGTGACCAGAGCAGGCTTTTCTCCCTCTCTGGGTTTCCATTTCCTCATAGCTAAAATAACTGGAATGGATTAGATGTCTAAGCTTCCTCCTGGCTCAAAATCTGCAATCCTATCACTATGAGCTTCAAGATGGCAGAAACCACATGTGACCACAGCCACAATCTCTCCAGCATTGCCACTAGCCTGTGTGAACTCCAAGTACTCTATTGTTTAAATTAAGCTAACCCAAAGCAAGTATTAGGGAGGGGGGGAGGGCTAATTTTTTTTTACCAAGGAAGAAGGAAACAAACATTTATTAAGCCTTTACTATGTACCAGGGACTGTACTAAGAGATTTTTCAAAAATATCTCATCTCATCCTCACAACCTCCCTGGAAACATGCTATAATCACCTCCATTTTAGAGATGAGGAAACTGAGGCAGATAGAGGTTAAGTAATTTTTCCAAGATTATACAGCTAGCTAGTACGGGTCTGAGGCTAGATTTGAATTCAGATCTTCTTGACTCCAATCCCAGTGCTATATTCACCAGGCCAACAAGTCACCAAGGGAAAGAAGGTGAAATAAATGCAAATTGTCTAGATATAGACATAATGCAACATAAGGTAGTAAAGGGAAAACTGGATTCATAATTAAAAGAATTAAGACTCAGTTTCTTCCTCTATAAAAATTGCTTGATTTGAACTTGATGGTTTCTACGTCCCCTACAGCCCCAAATTTAGGAGTCTTCAGCCCTATAGTAGAATAATAGATCTTGATATCAGAATATCTGAATTTAAAAATCATCTCTAGCACTTCATAGCTGTGTGACCTTGGACAAGTCTCTTGACTTCTCTGTGAAATAAATGACCTAGAAGATCCCTTTAAGCTCTAAGTCTATGATACTATAATTCCTTGAATTTGCAGGCTGTCAGGGCTCACAGTACTTAGGGGAAAAAACTTCAGTCAACAGGGAATGGAGACAGAAACCCGACCTGGGGCCAGTCTCTCTGAGCCTCATTTTCTTCATCTGTAAAATTAGGTGATTTGATTAAATGATCTGTAAGGTCCCTTCCAGCTCTAAAGCTTATGTTTCTAATCCAGATATAAACAAGAAAGGAGTGGATCAAAACCAGCAACAGCTTTGGGCTCATTAATGTGGTGCCATGAAGCAGAGACAAAGATTCAGGGTCAACTAAGCTTAGCAAAGATTTAAAGACAGGGGACTCCCCACTAGACTCAGGGCCAGGAGCAATGAACTTGCATTATGTTCTAGCAGGAGCTCCTCACTAGAGCTCCTGTCCCCCCTCCTTCCAAGCCTTTTTCTGTGCAGGGCCATAGAGCATCCAGAAGATGCTAGTTTCCCACCATCATGTCAGCTAGGCCCACATACTCTAAGGACAACTCCCTTTCCCTTGGACACTAAAGTTGGTGGAACCCAGTTGGTGTCCAGAAGGGGCAGATGAAGTCGTTTCATAGCTTCTCCTGAAGATATTCCCCAAGGCTTTATTTAGGCTCTTCCTTTACAATATAAAACCACCCAAGGCAGGCAATTATTTCTGATAACAACTCCAAGGGACAACCATACATGTAGAGTGTCAAAAGAGGATAAGTCGGCTTCCGGGTTAAGATGGCGGCAGAGTAAGAAGCAGCTCTTAACCTCTCCTGACCGAAACATACAAAACTCCTCAAGGGGACATAAAAACAAGTCCAGACGAACGGAGGAACCCCACAACAGGGCACAGCGTGGAAGGTACGTGGAATCGAGACATTTCCAAGCTAAAAAGGGCTCTCACTCACTCAATCGCGAGCTGAGCAACCGCCCCACCCCCACCCCCTCCACACTCACCTATAGCTCCGAACCCAGCTAAAAAGAAATAGAGCAAGTTTGGGGCACCCATCGAGTCATCAGCAGCTCCGGGACCTGTTCCTGACAGCAGCAAGACTTAGGACCCCATTAAGTCAAAAAAAGCACGCGAAATCTGAGCGCGCGCGCCGGAGCAGGACGCTGGGCGCGCAGAGTGCCGGCTGAGTAGAGGCGTGGGTGGAGGCAGAACTAAGCCTAAGTGGGGAACCAGTGCAGACGGGTATACGACTATAGAAGCAGCGCCCTGAGACTTGTAAAGAAACCTCCAGCAGAGGAACAAGCAAGAGGGCCCACCAGGGGGCTTGACCTTGGAAAAAACCAGAATTCAGACCTCAGGAGCCAATAGATTGGGAACAGACACTGAGCCCGAGGATAAAGCTGAGAAGCTGCTGGGCTAATGATGGCTACTCAGCATCAGCATCAGGAGGTTCAGAAGAGAAAGAATAATAACAAAAAGAAGAAGTCTTTAACACTCGACAGCTTTTACACAGAGAAAATCCAGACAACCGAGCAAACAGAGGAGGAGAACAAACAAGCATCCGGACCCTCCTCAAATAAGGAAAACTCCTCACAACCTATGGAAGAGTTCAAAACTGAGATCCTGAGGAAAATGGAAGAGATCTGGCAAGAAAATAACAGTTTAAAAGGTAGAATCTTGCAATTGGAAAGTGAGGCTCAGAAATCAAATGAACTGATAAGCAAATTGAACACCAGAAATGACAAGATTGAAAAGGAATACCAAAAGATTATAGCCGAAAACCAAAAGATTATAGCCGATAACCAGTCCCTAAAGGCTAGAGTCGAGCAATTAGAAACCAATGATCTCTCAAGACAACAAGAACAAATAAAACAAAGTCAAAAGACTGAAAAAATAGAAGGAAATATGAAATATCTCAATGAGAGAGTGACAGACCAAGAAAACCGGTCTAGAAGAGACAATTTGAGAATAATTGGTCTTCCAGAAAACCCAGAAATTAATAGAAACCTGGACTCCGTACTAAAAGAAATTATTCAGCAAAATTGCCCTGAAGTCCTACAACAAGAGGGCAATATAGACATCGAAAGGATCCATAGAACACCCACCATATTCGACCCAGAGAAGAAATCGGTTAGAAATATTATTGCCAAATTCAAAAGCTTTCAAGCAAAAGAAAAAATCTTACAAGAAGCCAGAAAGAGACAATTCAAATATCAAGGA
>NW_025386764.1:0-8148 GCF_016433145.1 Gracilinanus agilis
AAATTACCCAATTTTTTAACAATATTCACAAAAAATCCCATAGGCTTTCCTGTTCTGGTGACAAGTGCAGAACCAGGCAATGTAGCTCAATATTCTCATGGAGTTCTATATCAGTTACATACATGCAACAAGGAATAAATGAGATAATGTAAGCAGAACACTTTACACACTTTAAGGCCAGTTGTTATCATCATCATTATTATTATTATTATGTGCTATGGTTCAGAATTTGAGTGCACCTCAGTTTCCCTCCTACTCCTCATCTTCTCCTCCTTTTTCTTTTTCTCTTTCTCCTCCTCCTCAAAATATGGCAGCTTTACGCACTAAAGAACAGAATATGGGTTACCAAAAAGAATTATCTCCTAACATAACCAAGATATAAGGAATGAATAGGAAAAATAAGAGGTTTGGGAAGAATTATGTGAACTGATGCAAAGTGAAATGAAGAGAAAAGGAAAAGTATGCATAAAACAATGGAAATGGAAAGAGAAATCACAACAAAATAATTGAAACTGAATGTTTTAAAATGTTCATGTCTAAACTTAGTCCCAAGGAAGAGGTCTAAGAAGATACCACCCCCTATTTCTTTATAGAGATGGAATGTCATGGGATACTGTGTAGAACAAGACTTTTTTAATATGATTTTTAGTTTTATTGAATTTTTTCTTTTTAAAATTATATATTATAAGGAATGGCTGGGGGAGGAAGAATATAATACAAATGAAGTCTTTGTAAAACCAAATATATTAATAAAAATGTATTTTAAAAATTATGTCTTATGTAACTTCTCTATTGGGCTTTAACTTTTTATTTCTTGCTTTCTTTCCACAGTAAAGATGTATTAATGAGATAAAATTGGAAGGGTTTGTTTTTTGGGGGCACAAACAAATGGATAGATAGAATCTTAGAATGCCAAAAATGGGATAAAAGTAGTGACTTACTTCCCAGAATATCAGAGAAAAGACAAAGATCCCAAGCCCCATTCTTTCTATAGTAAATGGAGAAACAAAACCCTAGAGAAGAGAAGTTTAATTTCCCTAGCTCCACAGTCCTCATGAACCAACAATTCAATATTGATCTCATCCTTATTTTAAAACATTTATTGAAAATATTTTAAATACTTGGCAAAGTGGGAATGATGTTCAAATCCTACAACCAGGGCTATATTTATTTTCTCTGCCCAGAGCATAGGGACCCACAGCAAATACATGAATACTCTAATACATGGCTTTTTATGTACATACTTTTTAATGTCCCTGCCAAAAGCAGATTTTTATTTTCTTTTTCCAACCCACTCATTTTATTGCATATTTCCCAATTTTCCCAATTTTTATTTTTTATATATTTATTATATTACATATTTATTTTATGTTGTATCGTAGATTTATTTATTTGATTTGATTTGATTATAATATGCATTATATTTATTTTTTTTTTTTATTAAATCCCAATTTCCCAAATATTGTCCCAATTACAAGTAGGAACCATTTTTAACATTTGTTTTCTGACATTTTGTGATTCAAATTCTCTCCCTCCTTCCTTCCTCTCACTCTTTCCTGAGATGGCAAGTAAGCTGACACTGATCTTTCAGCTCACACCTAGATAGCATGTACTGGAGGGAGGCCAGCAAGAGTGTAAATCTGTCCATAAATATGCAAGTATTTTTGTGGAGCTAGACCTTTAAGAACAATGCTTTCTAATCACAGTGTTATCTAGTAATACAAAGGCTCTCATGACATTTTGGAGGTAAAAATGGAGGGATGTGGGCCTCAATGACCACACAACTCCAATTTTGTCACTAACTACTACCGATGTTGAACAGAGCACTTAAATGCCTTTGCCCTCAGTTTCTGCATCTGTAAAATAAGAAGGTTGTTTTAGATAATCTCTGGACTCTCTTTAAGCTATAAATCTAAAACCCTATAAGCCTGTAGTTTTAGAAATTTTTGAAAGATAGAAAACTTGAAAAGTACTGACCAAGATTGAAATCCAAAGAATTTTCTAACAGAGTATCTCAATTTATTCTGTTTGGGGCCCCATTATAAAGTATTTAGATAGTTCAGCAAAATAGAGTGCTGGGTCTGGAGTCTAGAAAACCTCAGTTCAAATCTGAAATTTGTGAAAGGGAATTCTTGGTTCTCTTTGAGTTCACACTTGTGAAAAGAGAATCCTTTGTTCTCTTTTCCTAGTTGGAGTCAAAACTTTGACAATAATTTAAGTACCCCTACTTAGTGCCTCACTAGATTATGAGGACAAGATTAGCTCTCCTTTGTCTACCTTTGATTAAACCAACACAAGCTTGAACTAGGTGAGTTCACACCTCTAGGTAAGAAACCTGCAAGATACTTGGAGAGCTCCACCATTTCCCCAAAACTCAAACAGCCAGAAATTTAAGAGTTCAAACACTCAGAAAGGTGTGAATCCAAATGAGACATTTGGAAACCATGATTGGCCCCCATGAAAAGGGGCAGGGACAGGAAACCATCATAAAAGCCATGAAGATCTCTGAGCAAAGAGTCTCATGAAGGAGTCCGGTGAAATTGACTCTAGTGAAGAGAGTCTAGGAGAGAGTGAACTCCAAGAAGAGAGTCACTCCAAAAAGGAAGTTGCCTTCAAGAAGAAGGTTGGCTCAAAGAAGAAAGTCAGCCTCAGGGGTCACCTTCAGCTCCAAGTCATTGTTTTTGATGAGTGGATAACTGGTTTTCCCTTCCTGTCTTTTGGAGATAGTTTAATTCTGATTGAAGGTTAACAAGTCCTGGCTGAGCCAAGCACTGGAACAATATTTGTTAAATAGGTTAATGTCTTTTCTACCCTTTTGTACTTTCACTCTTTCTACCTCTTTTATGAATAAAAGATTTAAAATTTTCATATATTTAGCCAAACCATTAACGTTAACATTTACACTTTAGACAATTATTAGCTATGTGACCTTGGGCAAGTCACAGACTCTGGCTGCTCAAGTGCAGCTGGTGGGCAGCCAACTGAATATGCCCTTAGAATTCTAGGAGCTTTAAGGGACAACAAAGTATATCAAAGTCAGTTGTTACAGAAACATTAACCCTCAACCCAGAGGTGTTCTCTCCTCTCACACACCCAAAATCCTGGGAGAGAGTGAATTTAAACTTAGAGAGTAAAATGACCAATGGGTAAATTCACAGTTCTAAATTGCTGAAAGTGTTTTTCTTTCTTCATGTAGCTCTAAAGAATTTCTCTTTCCTTTAGCTGACAATAATGGATAGAAGATTCAGAAAGGAAGATTTAGAATGGGTAGAAGAAGAAAATAACAATAACTTCCTAACAATTAGAATGCCCACAGCATGTAATGAGCTGCTTTTGGAGGTTGAAAATTACTCTAGAAGTTTTCAAAAGAAGTTTGAGTGAACATTTGTTGACTGTGCAACAGAGTTGATTTTTCTACAAATCTAGCCTGGCCTGGGTAAACTCTGAGGTCCCTTCTAACTGAGATTCAGCATTTATAGTGGGCTACTATGAGCAAAGTGCCATGATAGATGTTAGGGGCAGTTCTGTGGTTCTATGATACAGAGATACAGAGTATCTCTGACTTTACATAGGCAAAACTGAAACAAATTCATTTAAGACAGGCAAGGCAAACTGAGAAAAGCAGAAACAAACAAAAACACGAAGAAAGTAGTTAGTGACAGAGACTGAGAAAAAAAAAAGAAGCAGACTGGTATTAAACCACAGAGAAGATGATTCAGAAAAAGAAGAAACTGAAAGAGAAATGTTGGCATGTATATCAAATACACCAATTAGCAATGAGACCTAATCTCCACTCTTTTGCTTGCAGTAGATGAAAAAGCCAGATGTAAGCAGGTACTTTCTTTAGTTTCTGATGACCTCATGTGGCTGATTTATAGAATTTAAATAGTCAATTTTTCATAATTTCAATTAGTGGGCCCATTTTATTAGAATATTATTGGGCAAAGTATTTTCTAGTAATTTCCTTTATTTCTAATTAATTTTTAAAATTATTTGTTTGTTAACATCCAGTTAACTCCTTCCCTTCCTCCTATTAAAGAAGACATAATTTGACAAAAATTTCTATTTATCATTTCTTTCTCTGGAGGCAGATTCAAGTTATTATTTGAATAATATTTCTGTTGCTATGTATAATGTTCTCTTGGTTCTGTTCATTTTATTCTTCATAATTTATTTCATGATGGTATTTCCATGGTTTTTCCAAAGCTGACCTACTGAGTCATTTCTTATAGTGCAGTTTTATTCCATCACAGTCATATGCCATGACTTGTTTAGTCATTCTCTGAATGAAGGACATTCCTTCAATTTTAAGGACTTTATCACCAGAAAAAGAACTGCTATAAATATTTTAGAACATATAGATTCTTTCCCTTTTTCCTTGTTCACTTGAGAAATAAATCTAATAGTGGTAATTCTTATTCATTTATCAGCAATTTACATTTTTTGTTTTTGATATTAGTGTTCTGGTTTTTCTTTCTAAAAATTTTTCTTTTATTGTTCCACAATTACATGTAAAAAGTTTCCAACATTTTAAAAACAATTTTGAGTCTTGATTTCTCTCCCTCCTTCTCTCTCCAAGGCAGAAGAGTGGTCACATTAATTTTACATATGCAGTCATGAAAAACATCTTTTCCTTTGTGGAAGGAAAAATCAAACAAAAAATTTATTTAATTTTAAAAATTAAGAAAAGTTTTCTTTGGTCTGAATTCAGATTCCATCAATTCTTTTTTTGAAGCAGAGGGCATTTTTTTTATCATGAGTCCTCTGTGACTGTTTTAGACCATTGTGTTCTTAAATTATTCACAGTTGTTCATTGTACAGTATTCCTCCTTATGTTCTCCTGGTTCTGCTTATTTCAGTCTGCTTCAGTTTTTATAAATCTTTCCAGGTTTTACTGAACACCTCCTTCTTATTGCCCAATAGTATCTCATTACAATCATTTACTATAACTTACTCAGCTATTCTCCAATTGATGGGCATTCCTTCATTTTCCAATTCCTGACTCCCACAAAAAGATCTTCAAATATTTTTGTCATATACATCCTTCTCCCCCCCTTTTTTTTAATCTATTTGGAATACAAACCTAACAGTGGTATTGCCAGGTCAAAGGGAATGTACTGGTTTATAGCCCTTTTGGACATAGGTCCAAATTGCTCTCCAGAATGGTTGAATCATTTCCCAACTCCTGCCACAGTGCATTAGTGTATCAATTTCCCTACATCATCTTAAAGTTCTGTCATTTTCCTTTTCTGTCATAAAGCTAATGTGATATGTGTTGTGGTGAAAATTTATTAGCTTAGAGGCCAAAAAGCAAAACAAAATCTACAAGCTAAAAATGAAATAGGTTTATTGAGAGAGGGCCAGTCTCACAATAAAGCTGTGAATATCTACTCATTCATTCCTTCAAACACCAAAGTCTTTGACGACCCAGTGTCACACCAGAGCAAATGAGAAAGATGTATAGCTTAACCAACTAAAATGGGGGGGAGGGGAGCCCAATATTGGTACAAAATAACTATAGAGAATTACAGAATTATAGAATATACAAAATATAATATCAGAATCATAACTTGAATTTCTCTAATTAATAGTTATCTAGAACATTTTTGCTTACCTGTAGAGAGTTTTAATTACTTGGAGTACTCCCTGCTCATGTCCCTTAAACATTCATTAATTGGGGAATTTCTCATACAATTTGACTCATTTCTCTACATATTTGAGAAATGAAGCCTTTATTAGAGACTTATTATAAAAATGTTTTACACCGGGTTCCAGGTTAAGATGGCGGCAGAGTAAGAAGCAGCTCTTAACCTCTCCTGACCGAAACACACAAAACTCCTCAAGGGGACATAAAAACAAGTCCAGACGAACGGAGGAACCCCACAACAGGGCACAGCGTGGAAGGTACGTGGAATCAAGACATTTCCAGGCTAAAAAGGGCTCTCCTTAAATCGCGAGCTGAGCAACCGCCTCACCCCCACCCCCTCCACACTCACCTATAGCTTCGAACCCAGCTAAAAAGAAATAGAGCAAGTTTGGGGCACCCATCGAGTCATCAGCAGCTCCGGGACCTGTTCCTGAGAGCAGCAAGACTTAGGACCCCATTAAGTCAAGAACGCACGCGAAAGCTGAGCGCGCGGGAGCAGAGAGTGGACGCTGGGCGCGCAGAGTGCCGGCTGAGCAGAGGCGTGGGTGCCGGCTGAGCAGAGGTGTGGGTGGAGGCAAACACAGCCAGGAACTAAAGCCTAAGTGGGGAACCAGTGCAGACGGGTATACGACTGTGGAAGCAGCACCCTGAGACTTGTAAAGAAACCTCCTGCAGAGGATCAAGCAAGGGAATCCACCAGGGGGCTTGACCTTGGAAAAAACTAGAACTCAGACCTCAGGAGCCAATAGATCTCAGACAGACACTGAGAGCGAGGATAAACCTGAGAAGCTGCTGGGCTAATGATGGCTAACCAGTTACAGGAAATTCAGAAGAGAAAGAATAATAACAAAAAAAAGAAGTCTGTAACACTCGACAGCTTCTACACAGAGAAAATCCAGACAACCGAGCAAACAGAGGAGGAGAACAAACAACCATCCAGACCCTCCCCAAATAAGGAAAACTCCTCACAAGCTGTGGACGAGTTCAAATCTGAGATTTTGAGGAAAATGGAAGAGATCTGGCAAGAAAATAACAGCTTAAAAGGTAGAATCTTGCAGCTGGAAAGCGAGGCTCAGAAACCAAATGAACTGATAAGCAAATTGAACACAAGAAATGACCAGATTGAAAAGGAATACCAGAAGATTATGGCCGAAAACAAGAAGATTATGGCCGAAAACCAAAAGATTATGGCCGATTACCAGAAGATTATGGCCGAAAACCAAAAGATTATAGCCGAAAATCAATCCCTAAAGGCTAGAATTGAGCAAGTAGAAACTAATGATCTCTCAAGACAACAAGAACAAATAAAACAAAGCCAAAAGACTGAAAAAATAGAAGGAAACATGAAATATCTCAATGAGAGAGTGACAGACCAAGAAAACCGGTCTAGAAGAGACAATTTGAGAATAATTGGTCTTCCAGAAAAACCAGAAATTAATAAAAACATGGACTCCATACTCAAAGAAATTATTCAGCAAAATTGCCCTGAAGTTCTACAACAAGAGGGCAATATAGACATTGAAAGGATCCATAGAACACCATCTAAACTGGACCCAGAAAAGTCAACACCCAGAAATATAATAGCGAAATTGAAGAGCTTTCGAGTCAAAGAAAAAATCTTACAAGAAGCCAGAAAGAGACAATTCAAATATCAAGGAGCACCAATAAGGATCACACAGGATCTGGCAGCCTCAACACTAAAAGACCGCAAAGCGTGGAATACAATATTCAGAAAGGCAAGAGAGCTGGGCCTGCAACCACGGATCAACTACCCATCAAAATTGACTATATGTTTCCAAGGGAAAGTATGGGCATTCAACAAAATTGAAGAATTCCAGGTATTTGCACAGAAAAGACCGGGGCTAAATGGAAAGTTTGATATCCAACCACAAAAATCGAGAGAAACCTGAAAAGGTAAATAAGATACAGAGGGGAAAGAAAGAAAACTTATAATTTTTAAATTTGCCTTTTTAAGGGCCTCAGTGAGATCTAATTATCTGTATTCCTTTGTAGAGAAATATTATGTTTAATTCTCTGTAGTGAACTCTATTCACTATTATAATATTCACTATTATAGTAATCAGAAGAATAATTAACAGGGTGAGGGTGGAACACTAAATAATCTAAGATGGCATGGGGGATGGGAAAGAGGGGGAGAATAGCAGGGGACACCAAGAGAAACTTGAGCGAATAAGAAAATAGAATATTCTATTACACACAAAGAGGGCATGGGAGAGAGAGGGGACAAATACTATTATAAGAAGGAGAGGAAGAGAGCATAAAGAGGTAATAATCAAACCTTACTCTCAGTGTAATTAACCCGGAGAGGGAAGAGTAGCTATACTATCCATTGGGAAATAAAACTCTTATCTTACCCTTCTGAGGAAGTTAGAAGGGATAAACCAAGGGGAGCAGGGGAGTGGGGAGAACAAAAAAAGGGAGGGGAGAAGGGGAAGGGAAATCATAAGACCTTTAAAAACAAAAAGGAGGGGGGGAAATAA
>NW_025386765.1:0-2441 GCF_016433145.1 Gracilinanus agilis
TCTCCTTCTCCTCCTTCTCCTTCTCCTTCTCCTCCTCCTCTTCCTTCTTCTTCTTCTTTTTTTTTGCTGGATGCCATGTGATCGGGTTATAGGTTGAGTGATATCAAGGAAAAACCACTGGAGCTGACCCTGTGGCCTACTATTATATGGCCTTGGGCAAATTCACTTCCCTTCTGCCTATGATTTAGAGATAGTCCTTTATCTCTCTGACCTCAGGTCACACATAGAATTATAGATCTAGAGCTGGAAGGGACCCCAGAGGCCATCTAGTCCAACTCCCTCATTTTACAAAGGAGGAATCTGAGGACGAAGGGGCTTGAGCGACTTCCCCAAGGTCACACAGATAGTAAGTGGCAGAACCAGGATTTGAACCCAGCTGAAACTCCTGAGAAACGCTAGAGAGAAAATTTTTCACATCTATCTTTCAAGTTAAGTAGCATCCATTGTGGGGCAGCCAGGTGGCATTGTAGCGGATAGAGATCTTACCTGGAGTCAGGAAGACCTAAAGTCAAACCCAGTCTTGGACACTTATTAGCTGTGTGACCCTAGGCAAATTACTTCACCTTATTTGCCTCGGTTTCTTCTTCTGTCAAGCGAGCTGGGGAAGGAAATGGCAAATCACTCTAATATCTTTGCTAAGAAAATCCCAAATGGCGTCATGAAGAGTTGGCCATGACTGAAAAAGATCAAACAACATCAACCTTCCGTAGCAGTTACAGTATAGGATAAAGATTAGCGGTAGAGATGCCAGGAAATTCACAGGTAAAAGAAATCCAAGGAATGAGCCAACAGTAAAACAAACGACCTTTTATGTCTATGCGTGAATGCACAAACACTGGATAGCAGCAAAGTCAACTAGAGGCGGCAACACAAGGAGACAGAGTGGATTTTCTAGGTGTCGTTCACACTTGGTGGGGTGGGAAAAACATTACCTTATTCAAAAGGACCAAAAGGGATGAAGGAGAACAAAGAGTTGAGGAAATCCTCCAGGAATTTGAGTGGGTGAATGTCAACGGCAGGAGAAACAGAAGGGAGATTGTTGCTGGAGCATAGGACAGGAAGAAGAAGTAGATCAGGAGGCCAGGAAGCCGATTGCTAGGCTGGCGTGAAGATGCGATGCTTTAGCCATGGGCTACTTCAGTTATATATATATTTTTTTAACCCTTGTACTTCGGTGTATTGTCTCATAGGTGGAAGATTGGTAAGGGTGGGCAATGGGGGTCAAGTGACTTGCCCAGGGTCACACAGCTGGGAAGTGTCTGAGGCCGGATTTGAACCTAGGACCTCCCGTCTCTAGGCCTGACTCTCACTCCACTGAGCTACCCAGCTGCCCCCTTCAGTTATATTTTAATGATGCTGTAATTCTCTCTTTGCCCAAAGCAGAGCAGTTAATAAAGCTTTGGTTGGCTTTAATGATAAGTCAAAGAAGCAACTTACATTTATTCATCAGTCACCTACTATGCACCAGGCAGGCACTGTTCTAAATAATGAGGATTCAGACGTTGGAGGAAGCAATAAGAGGCATTGTTGGTTTGGATCTCATCTGCTCCACAAGGAGAAACTTTAAAGGAAGTGATATTCCACCTTGGAATTCACGAGGAGAGAAGAGGCAGGCATAGACTGACATGCAACGTACCCTCGAGTCTGAGAAAGCTGATTTCAAAAGACTCTCAGAAGAATGGGGTGAAACCCATGGCCTAAATTTGACAGGGAAAGTCATCTCAGGGGCCTGGGAACCTCTCAAGAATAGGATTCCAGAGATACAAAGAAAAGAAGTTCTGATGAGGAGGAAAAGGGAGAGTTGTCTAAAGAGCCCAGGGAACTTGTTGGCCAAGTTGAAGTACCTTAGTCAGCAAACATCTGAGTTGGTCGCCAGTTGGAGAGCGATGGCTGCCAGGGCAACAATGGTTAGAATAGAAACGCGTTTGTAAAATCTTACAAAGAAGGACGATGGGCGATTGTGAGTGGTATTGTCTCTTAAAGTGGAGAAAACCAGTGGAGGGTAAAACCAATTTGAAAAAAAGCTTGGCAGGCCCTCCAACTAAGCTATCCAGCTAAGTCCGTCTGAGGCCATTCAAGGATGAAAATGGAAGGAGCATGACAAACGGAAGAAAAGTGGAAATGATTTTCAAAAAACTCTTTCATCACTTCTTTTCTCCATTTAGGAGAGTGGAACCACTACCTCACATCATCATCCTGTCCCTGAAATGCTTGGCTTGGAGGTGGGAATGACGCTGAAGAGTGCAAAGATAGGCAAAGCAAGCAGCTAGAATAGGTCAAATGCCTAGAGAGGAGAGCTGTGCTAGCAGGTATACAGTTGGCAAGGCATTGGGGGACTGATAGACAAGGTATCTGAAGGAAGGGAATATGATGAAGGCATAGTAAGCCCTGGACTATATTAATAGTATAATAAATATATACTATATAATATTATATTATAA
>NW_025386766.1:0-4762 GCF_016433145.1 Gracilinanus agilis
TGATGATCCCAGGTGTCTTTCCTTCAGGGCATCTGTTTTGTACTTATGCTATATGTCCTAACCCTTATATAGTTAGTACCAAAATGTACATTACATTAATTCACAGTACAATAAAACTAATAGTAATTCCCTTCATGCCTCCATTATCATGCCTCCATTATCATTTTAAAAAGTGCTGAATGAATCTCCAAAGGGTGGAATATTGAAGGAAATTTGAGTTTCCTTCCCTCCTAAAGCTACTACTCATTTGATCTCAGGCAAAGAGGGGACTTAGCCTTAGGCAAAATTAGAAAGTATTCTAAGTTTATCTTTGGAAGCTTTATTCCTCACTTTCTGTCACTTTCTTAGGGTACACTACTGTCAAAGCACAAAATATTGTGCCTTTTGGCATTTTCTTCTTCCTTTAGTTTGTGAGTATGAGCTTTAGCAGTTATTAATCCCATTAATAACATTTTAATATCTAAATCACTCTTTTTATTTAAAAAAATAACATTATCTGAGTAGAACCAGGAGAACATTGTACACAGAAAGTAAAACATTGTGGAACTAGCCAAAGTAAGGGACTTTGCTACTAGTAGCAATGCAACGAGCCAGGATACTCCTGAAGGACTTAATGCTATCCACGTTGAGAGAAAGAACTATTGGAGTAGAAATGCAAAAGAAAAACATATGACACTGCTTATCACATGTATGTATATATATGCAGATATATACTCACACACACATATGGGTATGTGATTTGAGATTTAGGCTTTAAAAGATAGCTTTATTAACAAAAATGAATAATATGGAAATGGGTTTCAAGTGATAACATTTGTACAACCTAGTGGAATTGCTTGTCAGCTCTGGGAGGAGGAATGGAAGAGGGGAGGGAAAAGAAAATGAATCATGTAAACATGGAAAAATATTTAAAAAGAAAAAAAAAGAAAAGAAAAAAGAACATTATCAAATTCTGGCTTTACATTTCTCAACCTTAGACTTGAAAGGTTTAATTTCCAGCCACACCAGTAACTAGTTATGTGACCATTTCTGAGCCTCAGTTTTCTCCTCTGTTAAATGGGAATAATAGTATTTGTATTACTTACCATAGCACATTGCTATGAAGAAAGTGATTTGTAAACCTTAAAGCTCTATAGTAATGTAATTTATTATTCTCTGATTTTCCATAAGGTTAAATACATCCTTATGCATTATTTTAATTTGTGTGAGCTTTATTTTTTATTTTATTTTTTATTTTATTTCTTTATTTTTTGGAAGTTTTATTTAATTGATTAATTTAGAATATTTTCCCATGGTTACAAAATTCATATTCTTTCCTTCCACCTCCCCCCTCCCTCTCCCATAGCCGACACACAATTCCACTGGGTTTTCCAGTTTTTTGCTGCCACAAAGAATGTGGCTGTAAATATTTTTGTGCAAGTCTTTTTCCCTATGATCTCTTTGGGGTAGAAACCCAGCAGTGGTATGACTGGATGAAAAGGCAGACAGTCTTTTAAAGTATGTGAGCTTTTTAAGAAGGAATTTCCCCTGAAATTCAGGGTTTGACTTTTTAAATTGTATTCTCTTATCAGAGGAGGGAGAAGTTTTGCGGAATAGAACCAAGAGTATCAAGATTATTCATTTTCTGCTAGTGTACTAAGTCCCTGAGAACATCCTCTACCTAGCTGATTGATGAACACTAGCATATATTAGGTTGTCTGTGAGAAGAAGAGGCAATGACTGTAGTCCCAAGTCATCTTTGGAACTCTGAATGATACTGCCTTCCTGGAGCTATTTAATAGGGTGATGTAAAGCAGTCTTTGAGATTTTCCTGGTTGTTGCAATTCAATAAAAATTTTCTTTTTAGCAGACTCTTCAGTTTGACATGGTCACAGTAGCATTCATCCTATTTTGGCAATTAATTTATAATATGAAAGGAGTCCCCAATCTGTTCAGAACTGACTGGTGACATATCATCCATTAATTACATTTGCACCTGGTAGAAATGGCAGAACTTTGACTAGAGTGAAGAGGATGAGACAGTGTGTCATTCACTCTCTGAGTGGCATTGTGGCAAATGATATGGTTTGACTTGCAGCAAGAGTCTTTTGTGTTTCTGTGCCTGAAACATCATGAAGATGCGAGGAGGTGGGGAATAATGATCTGTGTCATGTTAACTTCAACTAATGATGAGCTCTTCAAAATGCAGGTATTCACAGTGCGATGAATTCCCTAGCTTCTGGGTAAACTTTCAACAAATAGCAGCTTGTTACTTTTTCTTAAAATGATGTGGAGGAGTGGCTATGCAGATTTTCTTTAAATAAAATCCTATGGTAAGGGACTTAATTGGTACTTGTAATCATAAGCTATTGTTCAAAACTCTTCCCATTAATTAAAAATACATTTTTTTCACCTATACCAGCCATTTCATCCTATTTGAATTAACTGTTTTCAGAGAATAAATAATATGCGTTTAAGATGTTAGTTTTTTTACCTATATAGGGGAAGACAATGTGAATGTCACTTCTTTCTCTCTCATTTATACAGTCTATACTTTTTTTTTTCAGTAGTTTAATCTGCTTCCTACTTATGCAGTCCTTAAAGTACACAGTGACATAATGAATGTGCTCATTCTCCCTGAGGAAGGTCTTAATTTATAACAACTTCCGTTTAGCCCTCTAACTCACTTGTGTACTTTGTGGAATAGTATTTTGGTTGTCTCATTTGTACTTTCAAAGCTCAATTAGGCCATATTTTGCACAGATTCTGAATTTTTCCAAATTCAGCTTAGAATTCCTAAAGAAGGAAGAAGGGATGTGGAATTTTGATAAAAAGACAAATCAGGAGAGAAAAGGAATAAAACATTAGTAGTAATAGTTATATTTCAGAAACTTTTTGTTTCTTATGTATGCTGTATTTGCCTATTTAACTTAGTTATTTTGGTTTGCATTGACTTGAGCTGACTGCCAGTATCACTTCCTATCTCTTACTAGTCTTCTACCTTGGAATCACACTTAGCATCAATTATAAGACAGAAGAGAGTTTAAAAAATAATGATTTTATTTATTTTATTTGTAGTAATGTTGGAAAAGATAGGAGGAAAAATAATAAAGACTGGTAAATTTCTATTACCCGTATCTCTTATTTTGTGGATTTGTTATATTGCTAGATTAACTATAAAGAAAAAAACTCCATTTTTAACTTTATTTACAGAATTAGACAAGCTTTTCTAATAAAAAGAAATAATTCATTTACCTTAGAAATTTTGTATGTGTGCATCTGTGTTAAAGAGAAGCCATATAACATTCCAGATATCCTGCAGAGGGGAGACTTTTGTTTGCAAAGAATTGTTATGTTTCTCACCTTTTACATAATAATGACATTTTGCCATAATTTGCTAATTACCTTTCTGCCATTATCCTTTTTTTAATTATAAGATCACAGATTAGTTCTGTAAGGGTTCTTAGAGATATAAAGTTCAACTCCCTCATTTTATAGTTGAAGAAATTGAGACACAGAGAGATTAGATGATGTTCCCTGAGTCATATAGCTACTAAATGGTTGAGTAGGGATTTAAGAAAAATTCTAAGGTAGAAAAGTGGTAAAGGATAGGCAGTTGGTGTTAAATGATTTGCCCAGGGTCACACAACTAGGAAGTGTCTGAGGCCAGATTTGAATCCTGGTCCTCCTGATTTCATATCTGGTGTTCTACTCATTGAATTGGAATTTGAACCCCGATTTTTCTGGCTACACATCCATTGTCTTATCTACTTCTCTAAACTTCCTTTTTTCTTACTTGAGTCATATGTTATTTCACCAAATGGAAATGCAAAATACCTTTGAGTAGGCCCAAATTCCTGCAATTTAAAAATATTAAAAAATAAACAAAAATCACATGATCATCTCAATAGATGCTGAAAAAGCCTTTGACAAAATACAGCATCCATTCCTATTGAAAACACTGAAAAGTATAGGAATAGAAGGACCTTTCCTAAAAATAATAAACAATATATACCCTAAAACCATCAACAAACATCATATGCAATGGGGATAAATTAGAAGCCTTCCCAATAAGATCAGGAGTAAAACAAGGATGCCCATTATCACCTCTATTATTCAACATAGTACTAGAAACACTAGCAGTTGCAATTAGAGAAGAAAAAGAAATTGAAGGTATCAAAATAGGCAAGGAGGAGACTAAGTTATCACTCTTTGCAGATGATATGATGGTCTACTTAAAAAATCCTAGAGAATCAACTAAGAAGCTTGTAGAAATAATCAACAACTTTAGCAAAGTTGCAGGATACAAAATAAATGCACATAAATCATCAGCATTTCTATACATTTCCAAAACACTAGAGCAGCAAGAAGTAGAAAGAGAAACACCATTTAAAATCACCCTAGACAATATAAAATACTTAGGAATCTATCTACCAAAACAAACACAGCAATTATATGAAAATAACTACAAAACACTTTCCAAACAAATAAAACTGGATCTAAACAATTGGAAAGCCATTAACTGTTCATGGGTAGGTCGAGCCAACATAATAAAAATGACAATTCTACCCAAATTAATTTGCCTATTTAGCGCCATACCTATCAAGCTACCAAAAAACTTCTTTACTGAATTAGAAAAAACTATAACAAATTTCATTTGGAATAACAAAAGATCAAGAATATCAAGGGAAATAATGAAAAAAAATGTGAAGGAAGGGGGCCTAGCAGTACCAGATGTTAAACTATACTATAAAGCAGCAGTCATCAAAACAATATGGTACTG
>NW_025386767.1:0-3862 GCF_016433145.1 Gracilinanus agilis
TACTGGCTAAGAGATAGAGAGGAGGATCAGTGGAATAGACTTGGGATAAATGACATCAGCAAGACAGTGTATGATAAACCCAAAGAGCCCAACTTTTGGGACATGAATCCACTATTTGACAAAAACTGCTGGGAAATTTGGAAAACAACATGGGAGAGATTAGGTCTAGATCAACATCTCACACCCTACACCAAGATAAATTCAGAATGGGTGAATGACTTGAATATAAAGAGGGAAACTATAAACAAGTTAAGTGAACACAGAATAGTTTACTTGTCAGATCTGTGGGAAAGGAAAGACTTTAAAACCAAGCAAGAGTTAGAGAAAAAAAAAATTTTTTTATCCTGGGACTCCATTCTAGGAGCATAGGGCTACAACCAGTAGGCAATGGGTCGCTCAGGGTCACCCAGCCGGGCAATGTCTGAGCTTGGATTTGAACCTAGGACCTTTCTTCTCTAGGCCTGATTCTCAATCCACTGAGCTAGCCCAGCTGCCCCTACTTTAGGTTGCAGTTTCTTTGGCAGATGTAGTTTTTACAGGGTGGGGTTGCTAGCCCCATGCCCAACCCTCCTCCTTTTTTCATCAGGGCTAGGGACCTTCCTTAGCCCAGGAGTGGTAAGGGTGGGCGAGAGGGGTCAAGTGACTTGCCCAAGGTCACACAGCTGGAAGTGTCTGAGGCCAGACTTGAACGTAGGACCTCCAGTCTCTAGGCCTGGCTCTCAATCCACTGAGCCACCCAGCTGCCCCCCGTTCCATATTTTTATTGGAATGATACAGAGAAGATTAGCATGGCCCCTGCGCAAGGATGACACACAAATTAGTGAAGAATTAGAGAAAATTACAAAATGTAAATTAAATGGTTTTGATTATATTAAACTAAAAAGTTTTTGTACAAACAAAAACAATGTAGTCAAAATCAGAAGGGAAACAACAAATTGGGAAAAAATCTTTATAACGAAAAACTCTGACAGGGGTCTAATTACTGAAATATACAAGGAGTTGAAGCAATTGTATAAAAAAATCAATCCATTCCCTAATTGATAAATGGGCAAGAGACATGAATAGGAAATTTTCAGGTAAAGAAATCAAAAGTATCAATAAGCACAAGAGAAAGTGTTCCAAATCTCTAATAATTAGAGAAATGCAAATCAAAACGACTCTGAGGTATCACCTCACACCTAGCAGATTGGCTAAAATGAAAGAAGGGGAGAGTAATGAATGTTGGAGGGGATGTGGCAAAATTGGGACATTAATGCATTGCTGGTGGAGCTGTGAACTGATCCAGCCATTCTGGCTGGCAATTTGGAATCATGCTCAAAGGGCTATAAAAGAATGCCTTCTCTTTGATCCAGCCATACCATTGTTGGGTTTGTACCCCAAAGAGATCATATATAAACAGACTTGTACGAAAATATTTATAGCTGCGCTTTTTTTGGTGGCAACAAATTGGAAAAGGAGGGTATGTCCTTCAATTGGGGAATGGCTGAACAAACTGTGGTATATGCGGGTGATGGAATACTATTGTGCTAAAAGGAATAATAAGCTGGAGAAGTTCCATGCGAACTGGAGAGACCTCTGGGAACTGATGCAGAGCGAAAGGAGCAGAGCCAGAAGAACATTGTACACAGAGACTGATATACTGTGGTAAAATTGAATGTAATGGCCCTCTGTACCAGCAGCAATACAATGACCCAGGAGAATTCTGAGGGATTTATGGTAAAGAATGCTACCCACATTCAGAGGAAGGACAGCAGGAGAGGAAACATATAAGAAAAACAACTGCTTGAACGCATGGGTCGGGGTGGACATGATTGAGGGTGTGGACTCGAAACTACCACACCAATGCAACTACCAACAATTTGGAAATTGGTCTTGATCAAGGACACATGACAAAACTAGTGGAAATTTGCATTGGCCATGGGTGGGGGGAGTGCGGGGGGCAAAGGGGAAAGGAGGAGCATGAATCATGTAACCATGTTAAAAATGAATATTAATAAATGTTTGAAAAAATAAGCAAGAAAGAAGTAAGGAGATGAATAGAATTTTTTAAAGTTAGATATAATAGACGTATTAAAATAGGAAATGGTAACAGAATGTATTATACCTATTTCCCTGATGTGCATGGCACCTTTTAAAAAACTGACCATGTTTTGGGGCATAAAAATATCACAAATAGAGAAAAGCAGAAAATTAAATGCATCTTTTTTTGATCATTATGCAAAAAAGAATACATTTAAAAGGGGTTACTTTAATCATAGATTAAAGATTAATTAGAAACTAAATAACTTAATCCTAAAGGATCGGTGGATTAAAGAACAAATCATAAAAACAATGAGTAATTTCATTACAGGTAATGATAGCAAGGAGACAACATACTAATATTTGTAGAATACAAGCAAAGCAGTACTAAGGTAAAATTTATATTTCTAAATACTTATATCAATTTAGAAAAAAGACAAAGGGCAGCTCAACAAATTGGGCATGCAACCAAAAAAATTGGAAAATTAAGCAATTAAAAGCATCAAATAAAAGCCAAAATAGGAATCTTTAAAGTCAAAGGTGAGAATAACAAATTTGAAAAAAAATTTTAAACTGAATAAATAAAATGTAGTTTTTAAACCAATAAAATAGAGAAACCACTGGGTAATTTGATTTTTACCAAGAAGAAAGAACATCAAATTTTTTTAAAAGGTGAATTCATAACCAATGAAGATTAAATGAAAGAAATTTTGAGGACCTATTTTTACCCAACTATATCTCAATAAAACAGACAATGAAATAGATGAATGTTTACAAAAAGTACCTGTCAGTTCTATGAATAGAAGGGTAACTTCATGACCAAACAAGAGGTATAGAGATTCACAGTTAAATAAAAGCAATAATTTTGATTATACAAAAAAAAGGTTTTGTACAGAAATCTTTAAAGCAACTTCTCTGATAATGGTCTAATTTCTAAGATAAATAGGTAATTGTGTCAAATTTACTAGAATAAGACCAATTTCCCAAGTGATGAATGGTTAAAGAATATTAAGAGGCAGTTTTCAGAGAAAGAAATCAAAGCTATCTGTTATTATATGAAAAATGTTCTAAGTCACTAATAATTAAAGAAAGGTAGATCAAAACAGTGCTGAGATATCAGCTCTCACCCACCGTATTAGCTAAAGTGACAATAAAAGGAAAATGACAAGTGCTAAAGGGGATGTGGGAAAATAGATATACTAAAATACTATTGGTAGAATTATGCCTAAAAAAGTTGTAAAATTATAAATATCCTTTAACTTAGTAATATGATACTAGACCTATAGTTCAGAAAGACTTAAAGGGAAAGGGAAAGGGCTTTTTGTACAAAAATATTCATAGGAGCTATTTTTGTGGTAGGAAAGTTAGAAACTAAAGAAATGCCCATAAATTGAGGAAATGATGGACAAATTATGTTATATGAATGTGACAGATTATTAGTGTACTGTAAAAAATGATATTAGAGATGGTTCCAGAAAAATCTTGGAAAATTTGTATGAACTGATGCAAAGTAAAATGAGCAGAACCAGAAGAACAATTTATATAGTAACAGCAATATTTTAAAGATAATCAACTTTGAAAGACTTTTTATTAATTCTTACCAATGCAAATACCATCCACAACTCTACTTCTGTAAAGAGAAAAGATTGAAGCATATTTTCTTCTATTTCTCCTTTTCTTGCTTTTTATTTTTATTTTTCAGATCATGGCAAATGCAGACATTTGTCTTGCATGACTATAAATATACAAACCCATTAAAATAGTTCTTATTTTCTTTGCATTCTTAATAGTCAAGGAGGGTAGAGGGAGGGTGTATATATATATATATATGTATATACATATA
>NW_025386768.1:0-6941 GCF_016433145.1 Gracilinanus agilis
GGGTGGACATGATTGAGGGTGTGGACTCGAAACTACCACACCAATGCAACTACCAACAATTTGGAAATTGGTCTTGATCAAGGACACATGACAAAACTAGTGGAAATGCGCATCGGCCATGGGTGGGGGTGGTGCAGGAGGGGGGGTTGAAGGGGAAAGGTGGAGCATGAATCATGTAACCATGTTAAAAATGAATATTAATAAATGTTAAAAAAAAAAAAGGAATGGTGAACAGGATGATTTCAGAAAGAACTGAAAAAACTTATTCGAACCGATACAGAGTGAAATAAGCAGAACCAGGAGAACATTATACACAGTAACTGAAATATTGTGAGACAGTCAAATGTAATAATAGATTTTGCTACTAACAGCAATACAATGATCCAGGACAATTCTGAGGGACTTTTGAAAAAGAATGTTATCTATCTCTAGAGAATGAACTGTGGGCGTAGAAATGCAGATAAAAACATAATATATCACTTGTTTATTTGAGTATATGATTTGGGGTTTTGGTTTTATAAGATTATTCACTTACAAAAATGAACAATATGGAAATATGTTTTGTGTGATAATACATCTGTAACCTAGAAAAAAATAAAGATTGGGAAAAAAAAGAATAATATGGAAATAGGTATCAAGTAAAAAAAAGAATATAGCCCCAGGTTAGTACCTGACTTAAAATATTAAGTATATGTTACCATAAGTGAGTTACTATGCTAATTCTATCATAATGTGAATCTATTTTATAATGTACTTTATATCAAACTAATTCATATAAGAGGCTACAGAGACTAGAAATTCAACCAAACATCACAGGGGCCTGGGTCCCTCTGAGGACATGGGCCTTCAGAGGTCTTGTGGGGGTTGGGGATTTTGGGGATTTCTCAGAAATAGGGGTTGGAAGGGCAGCTGGTTGGTTCAGTGGATTGAGAGCCAGGCTCAGAGACCTGGCCCTGGGTTCAAATCTGGCCTCAGACACTTCCTCCCTGTGTGACCCTGGACAAATCCCTTTACCCCTGTTGCCTAGCCCTTTCCACTCTTTTGCCTTAGAACCAATACCCAGTATTGATTCTAAGATGGAAGGTAAGGGTTAACAAAAAAGAAAAGAAAGAGATAGGGGTTGGAATATTCTATGACAAGAGTGACCTGTAAAAAAGCCTAGGTCAAAAGTGTTCTGACCTGTCCATGACAGGTGATATTATTTATATCAAGAATTCCCTTAAGGGGGCAGAGCCAAGATAGCAACGTAGTAGCAGCAAAAGCTAAAACTGTTCTGATAATCCTTCCAAAACAATCTTTAAAAACCTCCTCAAAATGACAAGAGTCAAAGACTAAGAGCAAGATGGGGCGAGAGGGCTCTCCTGCTGAACACAACTTGAAAGGTAGGGGGAGAGAGAGAGAGAGAGAGAGAGAGAGAGAGAGAGAGAGAGAGAAGAGAAGAGAAGAGAAGAGAAGAGAAGAGAAGAGAAGAGAAGAGAAGAGAAGAGGAGAGGAGAGGAGAGGAGAGGAGAGAAAGGAGAAAAACAGCCCGAGGAAAGGCATTGAGCTGGGAGATGGACTGCCCTGGGGAATAGTAAGTAGAACAGATTGACTAGATTGGACAGTACAAGATGGGGAGTAGTGAGATTTGTAAAAGCTGTGCGACCCTGGGTAAATCACTTCTTGGAACCTCAGTTTCCTTATCTATAAATGCTGGTAATAATATACAGACTATCTACCTTGTAGGTTTTATTCATAAACTTTAGAATGTTATGTAAGCGTGAGTTTATTCCTCATAGTGTATTTGCCTGCATGGTGTGAGTTCCTTGGAGCTGTCCCTGTATGGAGGTCTTCTCCCTGCAGGTCCTGTCCAATTAGAGAGAGCAGCTAATGACAAGTGGTTCATAAACTGGAAAGGCTGACAGCTTTGGGGTGTTTGGGGCCAACAAGCTGTGGTAGAAACATGCGTCACTCTCAGGCCTGAAAATAATCAAAGAGGAACGGGCATGAAATGGAGGCATTCTGCTGAGCCAGATGAGAAGTTGAAAAAGGATGTGAGAGGAACCCTTCCAGCTGTCAGACACATGGGAGGCTCTTGTCAGGGTGGTGAGTGCGGGGTACCCTGGGCTGCAGCAGGAAGAGTAGGTTAGAGGGAAAAGAATCATTCCCAGATTGCAGCAGGATGTAGCAAAGCCAAGTGGGGCACCATTGCAAAGAAGGGTGGACAGGAGGGAAGCTAAGAGAAAGACAGAGGCTGATGACAAGGATGAACAAGGCTCAGGAAGGGCTTCTTGCAGGAAGGCAGAGGAAGTGGTGATGACATTCTGAGGAGATGGGGTATTTCTATGCATCCAAGGTAATATGAAGAAGAAACCAATGGATCAGGACAAGATCTGTTGGTATTTCCTAGTCTTTTTCCTCACTTGATTGAAATATTCTCCCTCCCCTTTGCCACTTGGTCAAATCACACCCCAAACCCTACTTATTCATTAGATCCAAGTTTAAGCCACTCCCAAACTCACCAGCCTATATTTATTTCCCCTTACTCTCCTTTCTCTGAATTTCATCTAGTATCTATATCTCTTTACATCACTGGGTCCAATGGTACTACTATCTGTTTTCTTCAGATAAGCAAGAATAGTTCTATTAGTGCAAAGATCATATTTTACAGTTCTTCATAACCTCCCCTCTCTGCCTAGAATAGTATTATTTATAAAAGGTGTCCCAAAAGGCTCAGGGCATTTTCAAGCCTTAATACCTTCAAATTACACCAATTCTTTTGGGATTTCTTAAATTGAGCTTATAAGTAAATATGGAGAATCATACGATGTTAGATTTGGAAAGGATAGCAGTGATCATATGTATTTCCCATCCTCTCCCTGCATTTTGCAGATGAAGAAAGTGATCCCCCAGAGGTTAAATGTCTGCTTACATTCACACAGTGAATTAACAAGAACAAGGGTTAGATGCCAAGTCTCCTAACTCCCATGTCTTTGCACTTCCAATTAACCTCCAAGGCAATAAGAAAATGATTTCTTTCAGCGATGCCCCAAATAGTCAAGGTCTAAATATCTAGGAGTGGGAAGTCAAGAGTTAGGCACTCAGGGAACTCTTCTAGCCCATGTTCCCATGCACTATCCTACTCCCACATTGGAGACTGTAGGGTTGGCACAGACTGAAGGTTGCCCAAGGTATAAAGGCACATATTTAGAATGAAAGACAAAACACACTGGGGTTTCAGCCTGTTGTTTGCAAAATAACTCAATGACAAGAATGGGACTGTTTTCATGGGAATCAGAGGCAACTAGTCCTGAGTCACTCTTTGGGGTTTGTGTGGGTGACATAAATTTCCTGAGAAATCTCCGTATAACTTGCTATTATCTTGCATTGACAAAAGCTTTAATTCATTACCAACTGTTGCTCTCTGTCTAGGAAGTGGTGGGACTAAAATTTTTCTCCTTTGACCATGGGGTGGAAGAAATTCAAAGTCACCATGTAAATAGGTACAATTTGATGATATCTCTGTGTACGATGGTTAGTTAGCTAGTCATGTTGGTGGGAAAATATCCAAACCAGTTGGTCATAGTGCCAGGACTCCATTCTCATCAATGGAAGAAATTGTATTATTTCTTGTTCGTTGTTCAAGGTTAGTATTCTTCTACTGTGAAAATATATGGTATTATAAGTCAAGAATAAGTTAGGACTTTTAGGGACTGCAGACATAGAAATCTCTAGAAGAGTGGAAGGAGGCAGGTATGAGATCACTGAAGTTGACCAAGAGGATGGAAGAAGAGATATAAATTCTAGGGGACATCTATCTGATGACAAAAATAAGGAATTTTTAATATCCAAGAAGCCTGGGTGAGAAAAAGACATCAGATGAACCTCTAGCCATCAAGAACAAGAGCAAGAGGGACATTGAGGTGGCTTAGTGGATAGGGATCCAGGCCTGGAGACAGGAGGTCCTGGGTTCAAATTTGGCCTCAGATACTTCCTAGCTGTATGACTGGACAAATTATTTAACCCCAGTTTCCTAGTTCTTACTGTTCTTCTGCCTTGGAACCAATATTTAATATTGATTCTAAGACTGAAGGTAAGGATTTGAAAAATAAAGAGAAAAGAACAAGAGCAAGGAAGGCATTTCTTTTTAGTGTATTGCACTATGAAGTCTGGTGCCAGGTATTGGGGGATGAGTGGGAAAGAAAGATTATTGGGGAAACATAAAAATTAAGGGAAGGATAGTCATCCCAGTCATTGGCTCCAAAGCAGATCCTAGAAGGATAAAGGTACCTGGGATCCTCACCAAACCAAATCCAAATCAGCTTGTAATAGTTTGCTACTCTTTTCCCTTTGACCTCGGGCAAATTATTTTAACCCTCCTGGACCTCAGTTCCCTTCTTTATAGAGTTAGGAATAAATGATATTGAAGGTACTTTCCAGTTCTCTGAATCCTATGACCTGATGACGTCATCTCTAGTAAAAGGACTAGAGCTAGTATCAATGAACTAGACTTGGAGAAAAATACAGCATATGCTAGCAGAGTACATGCTAGATTTAGAATCTGAAGTCCCAGAATAAATAAAATCCAGGTTGCACAATCTACTAGCTATAGGCTAGTAAGATCCTTTCTATAAGCAAGATCCTTTCTCTCTCTGACTGTTCTCTTCCTCATCTGTAATGACTTTTGAATTACCTTCTTCACAAGCTTGTGGTGAGAAATGTATTTTGTAAACCTCAGAGGACTATAGAAATATGAGCTACTATTAGGAGAATGTCCTCATGTGTACTAAGATCTTTATGAAATATTTTGGATCTCTAATAATAACTAGAATTTATGGAGTCCTCTAAGGTTTTCAAAGGACTTTTCAAATGTTACCTCATTTTATCCTCACAACAACCCAGGGAAGTAAGCACTATTATTATCTTCATTTTACAGGAAAGAAAACTGAGGCAGCCTGAGATTAAACGACTTGCTCGAGGTCACACAGCTAGTAAGTGTCTGAGGCTGGATTGAGACTCAGGTCTTCTTGAGTCTAGATTTAGCACTCTATTCCACTGCACTATCTGGCTGCCATATGCATATGGGAATGGATATTGATCACCCTTGGGAAACCAGTGAAAGAAAGGAGAGGTAGTACGGATGTTGGTGATGCCTTTCGTGGGCACAATTTCTAAGAGATTAGATGCATCCTAAGCATTCAGTTATATAAAAGTAATGCCACACATAGGTAATGGGGGGTGACATGTATCCTTGTGCCCAGTCTATATAAACCTTTTTCATTGGGAGGCAGCATTATACAGGGGTAAGAGCACTAGATTTGGAGTCAGAGAACATGAGTTCAAATCCTAGTTCTAACATTTGGGATTGGATTTATATAGCTTCTGAGCTTCCTTCCAACTCTAGATCTCGGATTCCATATAAAAAAACCAACCAACCCCCCCCCCCAAACTCCAAATTTATTACCTGCAGGACCCTTGGGTAAGTCAATGAACTCCTCCAGGCCCAAGTTTTCTCATTTATAGATTGAAGAAGTTGGACTAGGAGACCATTAAGCTCATGTTTAGTAATAAATCTATATGATTTGAACCAAACTGGTGCTTGATGCAGGCAGTGTTGGGCAATCTGACTCCAGGGACAGAATTTAAGAGATGGTTCAATCAGAAAGTGAGGGAGGCTAAGAAAAATGAAGGCCTCTGTTTTTCTGTGCATTCTTGGTATGAAAGACTAGGATTAAGGACACCTGTATGTTTGTAATTTTACACTTTGTTCATTAATGCTAGTTTTAGTTGCTAGTAATAAAACTCCCTTAAAAAATAACTAAAGAAGAGTCATCTATTGACATCATTGAGCAAAATGGAGCAGTCTTGGTGTTCCTTGGGAGATGAAAGCAAAGTGATGAGGAGACCAGGTTGGAGAAGAAGGATAAAAGTAATAAACTATGGGAGGGAGCCAAGAAACCATATTATAGGATCTGTTTCTGAGGAATAAAGGGAAGCATTACTAAGAAGCATGTATATACCTTCCACTACATGCCAGGCCTTCCTAAAAGTGCTTTTTACAAATATTATCTCATTGGATTCACTCAAGAACTCTATGAGGTAAGTGCTATTATTCTCCTCGTTTTACAGCTATGACTACATTTTACAGTTAGAAATTTTATTTAATTTAATGAGGCAAACAGAGGTAAGGTGACTTGTCTGGGGTTATATAACTAGTAAGTTGTCTGAGGTCAGATTTAAACTTGGGACCTCCTGACTCTCAGCTCAGAGCTCTATTCAATGGGCTACCGTGCTGACTCTTCAAAGAAAAGTAGGAGTTCCAAATGTGCAGTAGGTCTATGGCATTCCAGGCATTTATTCAATAAAAAACTATTTAATTCATCATTTATTTAAAAAGTCTTTCTTAAATAGCGACCATATTACTATGTTTCAAGCACTTGGAGCTGAAGATACACAAAAAAAAAAAAAAAGAAAGAAAACTTGTCCTCAAGGAACTTAAAATCGACTGAAGGAAAATATGTATGCTTAAAAATAAATGCGCTCTCTCGCTCTCTCTCTCTCTCTCTCTCTCTCTCTCTCTCTCTCTCTCTCTCTCTCTCTCTCTCTCCCTCTCTTCCCACCCCTTACATAAATATATTCATGTCATTACTAGTGACTAAAAGGTAACTGTAATCAATAAAGTATAAAATTATAAATTTACAGGAGTCTTAGAATTTAATCCTGGTGTTGCATGCCAATAATGCGCAGGATATCAGAAACCCTAATCTTTCTTACCATTCCCCACTTAGAGAAAGCATCATTTACTGGTTCTTTCTCTGGAAGTGATATACACAAGTCATTCTTCCCCAACGTTCTGAGTGAACCTCTTCTCTTCAATCCTATCCCCTGAGTCAGAGTGCCTAACTTTGCTTGGGTTAAATGATATGTATATACACTTATATAGACACACACATACATACACA
>NW_025386769.1:0-7328 GCF_016433145.1 Gracilinanus agilis
GGACTATCGTTGCCTCCGAAGCCAGGCCCTACCCTGGCCGGCCCAGCATCCCGCGACCTTCGGACCAATGAGGCGAACAATGCGCCAGCCCCAGGCTGAGGCCTGGACCAGCTGTCTCTGGGTTTCGGCCACCCTGGGGGCGGGGGCGGAGGCCAGGCCAGGGGCTGGGAGGTGGGGGGTCGGAATGGCGCCGTAGAATAGGCCAAGTTTGGGGGGCCGAGAAGCCCCAGGGGAGGGAATAAGGAAAGGGGGAGGGGAGGGAAAGGAAAGGAAAGCGAGGGAGGGGGAGCTGAGCTCCGCTTCCTCAACCCAGCTCCACAAAGGGGCTTCTGGAGAACAAAGCGGGCTGCGTCTCTACCGCGATAGGATCTGCAAGTAGGGGCCTGTCGATTCCTAAATAAAAGGGGGAAGGGAAGACGATGCCTCGGGCTTTATTTTCTCCGCTCTGGTGGGCTGAGGGCGGGTCTGGGGGCGGGGCGGGGGCAGCCGCAGGGCTTGGGACCAATTGTGGAGCTTGCTCAAGCCTTGGGCACAGGAGCAGAATGGGGAAGGACAAGCCATGTGGGCCCTAGAGGCTCGGGAAAAGAGGAACAGACGGGGAGGGAGACCGAGAGAGAGAGAGAAGGGGGGGGGGGGCGGTGGGTACTCAAAAGATATGGAGATGGGGAGAATACAGCAACTCGAAGAGATAGACAAAGAGACTGGGGAAAAGAAATTGCCAGAGAGAGGTTCTGAGAGACATGTAAGTATATGGGGAGGGACAGAGAAATAGGGAGAAACATTGAGAGGTCGGGAAAGACAGAGACAGAGAGGCAGGAATGGGATTAGGGAAAAAGAAAAAGAGCCAAGAAATATTCAGAAAAGAGATACAGGAAAACCGAGAGCGGCAGGGAGAGAAAATAAGAAAGATTGAGATATGTGAAAGACAAATGTGTTGACCTGGAGAGGAGAGAGACTGATTTTAGAAGGGAACACTTTCCGCCCTTGGCGCGCCAACCTCTCCCTCCTCGTTCCCCTTCTACACACACACAACACACATTTGACATCGTGAGGTGAATGGACTAGCTAGCCTCTGGTGCCCAGAGACGTTCACCTTCCCTCAGCAGTAGCCTTGGTCAATGAAGCGAAGCCTTCCAAGACCCGGCCCCCAGAAGCAATCCATGCGGAGGAGACTGATTCGACGGGCAAAAAGGCCGAGGTCCGGAGAACGAATGCATTGAGGCCAAGGCTGAGCAAAAAATGGTCTGGAGTCTTCTTGCCCAGAGCATCTTTTCCCTAGTCTGGGGCCCCCAGACCCGTCTCCTAAGCAGTATGGGTAGACACCCTCCTAACCGAGGGAGCTTATTGAGGCGCCTTCCAATCTTCTCAACCCCGCATCTAGCGCATAACAGGCGCTTAATAAATGCTGAACTAAATTGTTGAATTTCACCTTCCCCTCCTCTTTCTGCCGGTTCTCTATAGTCATGTCCATCTCGGCTGGGTAATGTGAGAGGCTTAATGAGCCTAGAACTAGTGCTCGGAAATTCCTTCTCTAGTTCTTTCTATATCTTGCCTCCACATTATCGAGAGTCCTCCGCTAATTGTGCTAGATTCAGGGCAATGGAATCCACCACCCCTCGCATGGAGAAAAGACTCGCTCTTGGGGTCCCGCCTTGTCCTCTCCTGCCTTCCCCCCTCCCCATTTCTGCAGGCATAGTGATGGGATCACAAGATGAAGGGCTGCTGGCACCAACTCCCTCATTTTACAGATGAGGTCCTAAGACGAGAAGTGAGTTTCTCAAGGTCACCCAGCTATCAGTGACAGGGTCGAGATTCGAACTGATGTTTCCAGCTCCAACTTCCCGTTCGATTGCTAGGACCCTATCCCGCCCCCCCGCCCCAGGCTTTTGCTTGGGAGAAAGGGAGATGTGCGAGGGGAGGGGTTGAGGGTGGGGGACAGAGTAAGTTCACTGCGACCAGAGGCAGCTAAAGAAAATGACAAATCGCTCCTTCTCTAGCCGCAGTGACACCCACCCAACGTTACTGCAGAGACTTTCCCCCACTTCTTTACCAGTCCCTGAGGGCAGCGCCACCTGCAGGTCCACAGGACACCCCATCCTTGGCATCATTTTACCCTCTCCCCTTCCCCACCCCTTTTCCAACACGTAGGCTCAGTTTACCCCCTTGTCCTTGGCCTGACCTCTGGTGTCCGGCACAAACTTTCTGTAGCCCAGCTTCCGAGGTATAACGAGACCTGGACTTTGAGCCTGGGAGAGGAGAGAGGGAGGAACTGGCGAAGAGGGAAAGCGTGGGCTGCTGGAAGCCGGGACGACAACCTCTACTAAGGAGAAGAGGCCATTTGGTAGACCTCCACGAATGCCCCTTCCCTTGGCTAGTGCCCAAGGCGAGCTCCGCACCGACCCCGAATTGTACTGGGATATTTCTCCATTGAAATTGCTCTAGATGGTAGTAGGGGCTTGGGCTCAACCTAGGGCTCGGAGCGCTATCCTAGGTAGGTGAGGTCCGAGGCATGTAATTCTTCCTGCCCGCCATACTCTTGGCTTTAGTTCTTGGGAAAGCAAAAGAAATGAGCGGAAAACCGGCGTAAGCAGGATCCTGCCCTCCTGGACACCTGGATGCTCCCAAAGGAGGAATTTTGAGGTGTGTCTGTCAGTCTGTCTGTCTGAAGACTGCTTGGCCCTTGAGACTGGGCCTCGAATCAGAATTAGAGAAATGACTGCGGGCTAGAAGGCGTCACCTGGAGCCCAGACTGCAGATGATTGAGGGCGGGGGAGAGAGGAGGGAGAGAAGGGAGCGAGACTAAGAATGCGGAATTTTTTCTTTCTTTTTCTTTTCTTCTCTCTCTCTCTTTTTTTAAACCTACTCTTTTCTTCTCTGGGAAGGAAAGACTTATCCTTCCCAAGTTGCATTGGTTCAGAGACCAGTGGGGCTCTTCAGAAATCGCTAGCTGGGGCAGGGCAAATCAGATGTGGGGGGTGTCGAACCAGCTGGACACTGAAAGAGGGATTCAAATCTCCTTCCCCTCATCTCCCTGCCCCTCTAAAATAAAAATGACCTGCTTAGCCAGAACTGAATAGTCATAATCAGCAGGATAGAAAGATCTACGGACATCTCTGTTAATGCCATCAGATGACCATCCCAAAGTAGGTAATGCCCTCCAGGCATGAGCCCACCTTCCCAGATCTGGCAAAACCCATTCTGCTTCAAGATGTTATTGATGTAGTTCAATCCATTACCTTAGGGCTCTGACTTTGTCTAGAATTGTTTCTCTATCTTCCCAGTAATCCTGAGGTATAATTAGGATGGGAGAATTAGAGCTAGAAAGTGCTTTGAGGTCATTTAGTACAACCTGATTACTTCACAAATGAGGATATAACTTCCCCAAGACTAAATGGACCTTGTGTGGGAAAGTCAGGATATGAATCCATGTCCTCTGACTTCAGATTCCTTGTTCTTTTCATTGCACCATATTAAATCTCATGACAGCAAACAGACATTGAATATTATACAAATGGAGTTGATTTCTGGTGACGTTCAGAGTGTGCCTGGTGCTCTTTGCATATTCCTTCCCTTTTGGTGACACTTTGAGATACAGGATGACTCCAGTTAGATGTAGGCCTTCTTCGTACAAGATAGAATATTTTAAAGTTATCCCTAGGGCCAGAGGGAAGAGGGGAATATTAATGAGAGAACCAGGGTAAAGGAGTGAAGGAGAGAGGCAGCTAGATTCCCAGTGAGAGAACAAGGAATCTTTCACTCCTCCAAAGGGTACAGGAACACCTCAGTACAATAAAAGGTCCTCTTGAGAAACATGGATTGGTAAGCCCTTGTTCACCTGTGAACCCCCTAATATTCTTTTCCCATTTTCACTGCAGAATTAGTCTTCTAGACTGCCTCCTTCAAGTAGTCCACAGATCTTATAATAGCTCATTTCCACCCCCTTGTGGTTAAAACAAGCTGGTTGGTGTTGATGAAGTGTTGGCAATCTTTACATAGTAAGAAAGGGAAAATGGGACAAGTTGAGATTAGTGGTAAAGGATGAATCATGGGAAGAAGGCCCCTCTAGTCCTAGAGGCCATTTACTGTTCCCACCCATATTACATTTTCATTGTCCAGAGCTTTAGACCACATTCTAGAAAAGCAGTGTTTATTCTAATGTTACTGAGACAAAGGTAGCTAATATGAAATACAACTAAAAATGATTTTGAAAGTATTGAACCCCATTATCTAATAAACAGGCCACAATTTATAATCTGAATAAGTGTTATTTCAGGACTGACAGCCCTAAGTCATCATTTCACTTCTCTTTGGAAATGTCTTTAAGAATCCAGAACAAGGGTTTACACTTATTACATCCCATAACTGCTCAGTGAAAAATAAGAAATGGAGGAAGATCCAGCTTCTGAGTTGACTGAGACAATTACCAGTGTACTATACAGCCATAGATCATTTTGGATCCCAAAACAGTATACTATCCAAAATGATCTACCCCTTTATTCCATAGATTTGGTTCTGAATGACGGTTGGCTATTTTCAAAAAATCAAATCTATCTTCAAAGAATAAACACTTGCCACAGCCTAGGAGATTCAGATGCTGTGCCACACACTCTGAAATCTGTTCCCCAAGAAAGGAACACATGCCCTCTTTCACATTCATCAGTTCTAGACTGTGTGTTATGAAAACCATTCCCATGATCTTTTGGTCACACACTGCCCAAAGCTGATATTAGAGCAATCACAGTGATACAAGTACCAGCTCTTGGCCTCCATGTGCACCAATGAAGACCTCGTGGTATGGCTGAAAGGAAGACAAAGATGCCAGTGAAGGAGAAGAACAGTACAGGGGATAAGAATGAATCTTCAATCATGACCTATTTAAGAATTATGTAGGTGGTATGGGGGGAGAGGAGGTGTTAGTGTATGTGGAGTATAATATTTCTACCAGAAATAAAATTTAATTTTATAAAAGATGCCTCAGAACAATAGAGGCTTAGGCTCTGCCTCTGATTGACTTTTTCTGGTGAAAGCTAAAAATGCTCAGTACTATATCAATGACATACCTGTGGACATGTGGAAATGTTTCAAATTGTGACCAAGAGTGACACAACGATGTATGATACATACACTATATAGATCTACTTTCTTAAAAAACCTACCTTCACTTTCCTCCTTTCATATCTTTATGGTCCCTTTACAAAGTCACTATAAACTTTCTACCACAAACTAATCTTCACATTCTCACTCTAACCACTCTCCTTTTAGATTCTAGCTTTGCTATTATGGGAAGCAGAGCAGAACCAAGTCAAGAAAGCTAGATTTGGAGTAAGAGTACCTGGACTCAAATCATAACTACCTCTTTACCTTGGGCACACATTGTGTACCTTGAACAAATCACCTAATCTTTCATCCTCAGTTCCCTCCCCTCAACTACAAACTGAGGGGAGATCATCTCACTTTCAAGCCAATGATGTCCCTTTTATATATGCATCCTAAGCTTAAAACCTAACTCTATGCCTTTGAATACAACAGCTTCAGGGCCTTAACTTTATGGAGGGGTAGAATTGGGAACATGCAGTCAACAAGTCTTTTCTATCACCTCTTCCTACCCCATCTGGAAAACTTTGTACTTGTACTTAACTTTGGAGATTAGAAAGGAAGTCCAGATTCCTGCCCTCTAAGATCTAAAAGTCTAGTTGGGAAGGTGAGGCATCTGAATTAATTTGAGAATAACCAAAAACAGTTATAACAAAAATATGATCATTTGAGCTCAAGCACTAGGTGCTATGGAATTTCAGAGAAGGAAATCCACAGGGACTGGAGATCCTAGAGAAGGCTTCATAGAGGAGGTGAGACTTGATATGGACCTTGAAGTAGGGAGAAACAACAACAATTTACATTTGTGATGTATCTTAAAGTCTATAAAATCCTTTCCTTACAATAATCTTGTGCAGAGAACTGGTTTTGGAACCAGACCTTTTGAATCAGAGAATGATGAGAAATCACCGATAGTTTTTGTTTTTACACAAATCCATCAAATGTATTTCATAATATGTCCACCCTTGTGTAGAGCTCTTTTATAACAGAGAAGAAAGGAGAAAGGAAAGGAAAGGGAAGGGAAGGAAAGGAAAGGAAAGGAAAGGAAAGGAAAGGAAAGGAAAGGAAAGGAAAGGAAAGGAAAGGAAAGGAAAGGAAAGGAAAGGAAAGGAAAGGAAAAAACAGTTCAGCAAAGCCCATCAACTTATCAACCAAATTTGATATGTTTTGTAATGTTCTACACCTTGCAAAGAAGGGAGGGAGGGACACTCACATCTCTTCTTTGGGGCCAATCAGTTACTTACTACCTATGTGATCTTGGTCAAGTTCAGAACATCACACTAAGCATCTATAAGATTCAAGCAGAGATAGAGGAGAGGAGAGGACATTCTGGCACTGAGAATAGCATGGATTAGATGATCTCTAAACACTTTTCCAGATCAAAATATAATGAATCCTTGAAGGTAGGTAAGACAAATATGACTGAACTTTGACAAATGGAGAAATTGAGATTCAAAGAGATTGAGACTTTTCCACATTCACACAGTTAGTGAATATTGGTCCAGTATTTAAACTGATGCCTAATTGCAAAACAGGCTCTTCCCTGTATTATACAATCTGCATCTAGGATTTGAACAGATGGGGAGGAGGGGGAGGGGAGAGTATTCCAGGTGGTAGGAACAGCATTAGCAAAAAAGCTAGAATGAACAGGCATGTCTGTGTTGGGTAAGGGTCAAGGGAACAATAAGAACATCAGTTTATCTGGAGGAAGGAGTTCTAAATGAAAATATGTAACAAGAAGACTAGGAGGAAGGGGAGAAGAGAAGAAAGGAAGGAAGGGGTAGTATGATGAGAATGAGACAGAGGAAAAGAAGAGGAGGAAGAGAAAAAAGTTGCCAAATATCTCCAGAACCCTAGGGGCAGAACCTTCCTTTCCCAGGTCAGGGTTAAGAAATCCATATTACAAGGGCAGCTAGGTAGCTCAGCGGATTGAGAACCAGGCCTAAAGATGGGAGGGACAGGGTTCAAATTTGGCCTCAGACATTTCTTAGCTGTGCGACCCTGGGCAAGTTATTTAACTGCCTTTGTCACCCCCTTATCAGACTTCTGCCTTGGAACCAACACCCAATATTGATTCTAAGACAGAACATAAGGATTTGTTTTTTTAAGGAAAGGAAGGAAGGAAGGAAGGAGGGAAGGAAGGAAGGAAGGAAGGAAGGAAGAAAGAAAGAAAGAAAGAAAGAAAGAAAGAAAGAAAGAAAGAAAGAAAGAGAGGAAGGAAAGGAGGGAGGGAA
>NW_025386770.1:0-3969 GCF_016433145.1 Gracilinanus agilis
CTGTGTTCACCTAATTTGCTTATATTTTCCTTCTTTATATTCAAGTCATTCACCCATTCTGAATTAATCTTGGTGTAGTTTGTGAGATATTGATCTAAACCTAATCTCTCCCATACTGTTTTTAATGATTGCCCTAATTTCTCTTCATTAGAGGTGAGGTCTCCCTTTTCATCTTTCATATTGTTAATTTGATTTTCTTCTTTCCTTTTTTTTATTAGATTGACCAGCGTTTTGCCTATTTTATTTTTTCAAAGTACCAGCTTCTAGTCTTATTTATTAATTCAATAGTTCTTTTAATTTCAATTTTAATTTTCCTTTAATTTTTAGGATTTCTAATTTAGTTTTCATTCAGGAATTTTTAATTTGTTCACTTTCTATTTTTTTAATTTGGATGCCCAATTCATGATATTTGTCTTCCCTAATTTATTAACATATGCACACAAGAATATAAGTTTCCCTCTGAGTACTGCTTTGGCTGTATCCCATAGATTTTGGTAAGAAGTCTCATCATTGTCATTCTCTTAATTAAATTATTAATTGTTTCTATGATTTGTTCTTTAATTAACAGATTTTGGAGAATCACATTATTTAATTTCTAATTAACTTTTGATTTGCCTCTCAATGTACCCTTGCTAATAACTATTTTTATTGTATTGTGATCGAAAAAAGTTTCATTTACTATTTCTGCTTTTTTGCGTGTCCTAGTACATAGTCAATCTTTGTGAATATTCCATGTAATACTAAAAATAAGGTGTAGTCCTTTTTTGTTCCTATTTATTTTTCCCCCAGATATCTATTAACTCCAATTTTTCTAAGATTTCATTCATAAGACTTACCTTTTTTTGTTTATTTTTTTGGTTTGGTTTATCTAGATTTGATAGAGGAAGGTTCAGGTCTCCCACTAATATAATTTTATTATCTATTTTCTCCTTAAGCTCCCCAATTTCTCCTTTAAAAATTTTGATGCTCTACAATTTGGTGCATCCATGTTGAGTACTGATATTTCCTCATTGTCTATACTGCCTTTTATCAGGATATAATTACCTTCCCTATCTCTTTTAACTAGATCTATTTTTACTTTGGCTTTGTCAGATATCATGATTGCCACTCCTGCCTTCTTTTTCTCAGTTGATGCCCAAAAGATTTTCCTCCAGCCTTTAAACTTTACTCTGTGTGTGTTTACCTGTCTCATGTTTTTTTTTTCTTCTTGTAGACAACATATGGTAGGATTTTGGTTTCTAATCACTTCTGTTATTTACTTCTGTTTTATGGGTAAGTTCATCCCATTCACATTCAGAGTTATTATTACCAGCTTTGTATTCCCCAACATTTTGATTTCTTCTCCTTTTCCTGCCCTTTCTTATTTTACTATTTCCTTCTATATCAGTCTTTTGTTTTTCATCAGTCCTCATGGTCCCCACCTTTATTTTATTTTATTTCATTTTGCTTTCTCCCCCTCCCTTCTTATTCCCCTCTTATTTTTCTTTAGGGTCTTTTTGAGTTACCCCTCCACACTCTCACTCCCTAGTATTGCTTCCCTCCCTACCAATCCATTTGTTACCCTTCTACTTCTCTATATGGCCCAAATCAATCCTTTGCCTCAATAGGACTGATTTTTGTTCCCTATTTGAGTCAATTTCAATGCATATACAAATTAAGCATTTCTTGTCTCCAACCTCTTTACCCTTCCAGTGTATTGGTCTTCTCCCCTGCTCCCACCATGCATTTCTTTATGAAATATAAATTTACTCCATTTTTTCTCTTTTCCCATTTCTCTTAATATTGTCCTTTTTATGTATAGTTTATATATATATATACACATATATATATGTATATATCTTGATATTTCCTTCTTTACAGTTTGTCACTGTTCCCTCTAAGTATAATTCTTCTAGCTATCCTGATGATAACAATTTTTAAGAGTTACCAATATTGGGGGCAGCTGGGTAGCTCAGTGTATTGAGAGCTAGGCCTAGAGACAGGAGGTCCTAGGTTCAAATCTGGCCTCAGACACTTCCCAGTTGTGTGACCCTGGGCAAGTCACCACCCCCATTGCCTACTCTTACCACTCTTCTAGTTTGGAGCCAATACAAAGTATTGACTCCAAGATGGAAGGTAAGGGTTTTAAAAAAAAGAGTTACCAATATCATCTTTTATTATAGGAATACAAATCTTTTGAATTTATTGGGTCCCTTAAAAAAGTTTTGATTTCTTTGGTTTTTTTTTCCCTGCTCCTAATTACCTTTTGGTAATTCTCTTGAGTTCTTGTTTGGGCAGCAAATTTTCTGGTTTATTTTTTTTTCTTTTTTTATGAATGCCTGGGAGTCATCTATTTTATTAAATTACCATACTTTCCTCTTCAAGAATATAGTCAGTTTTGCTGTGTAGTTGATTTTTGGTTATAGAGCTACTTCCCTTGTTTTCTGGAATATTATATTCCATGACTTCTTTTTTTTTCCAAACATTTATTAATATTCATTTTTAACATGGTTACATGATTCATGCTCCTCCTTTCCCCTTCACCCCCCGCACTCCCCCCACCAATGGCCGATGCACATTCCCACTAGTTTTGTCATATGTCCTTGATCAAGACCAATTTCCAGATTGTTGGTAGTTGCATTGGTGTGATACTTTCCAGTCCACACCCTCAATAATGTCCACCCCGACCCATGTGTTCAAGCAGTTGTTTTTCTTATATGTTTCCTCTCCTGCAGTCCTTCCTCTGAATGTGGGTAGTGTCTTTACCATAAATCCCTCAGAATTGTCCTGGGTCATTGCATTGCTGCTGGTACAGAGGTCCATTACATTCAATTTTACCATAGTATATCAGTCTCTGTGTACAGAGTTCTTCTGTCTCTGCTCCTTTCGCTCTGCATCTGTTCCCAGAGGTCTCTCCAGTTCGCCTGGAACATCTCCAGTTTATTATTCCTTTTAGCACAATAGTATTCCATCACCCGCATATACCACAGTTTGTTCAGCCATTCCCCAATTGAAGGACATACCCTCCTTTTCCAGTTTGTTGCCACCACAAAAAGCGCAGCTATAAATATTTTTGTACAAGTCTGTTTATCCATGATCTCTTTGGGGTACAAACCAAACAATGGTACGGCTGGATCAAAGGGCAGGAATTCTTTTATAGAGCCTTTGAGCATGATTCCAAATTGCCAGCCAGAATGGCAGGATCAGTTCACAGCTCCACCAGCAATGCATTAATGTCCCAAATTTTCGACATCCCCTCCAACATTCATTACTCTCTCCTTCTTTCATTTTAGCCAATCTGCTAGGTGTGAGGTGACACCTCAGAGTTGTTTTGATTTGCCTTTCTCTAATTATTAGAGATTTGGAACATTTTCGCATATGCTTATTGATACTTTTGATTTCTTTACCTGAAAATTCCCTATTCATGTCTCTTGCCCATTTATCAATTGGGGAATGGCTTGATTTTTTAAACAATTGATTTCACTCCTGCTATATTTGAGTAATTAGACCCCTGTCAGAGTTTTTTGTTATAAAGATTTTTTCCCAATTTGTTGTTTCCCTTCTGATTTTGACTACATTGTTTTTGTTTGTACAAAAAATTTTTAGTTTAATATAATCAAAACCATTTAATTTAGGTTTTGTAATTTTCTCTAACTCTTGCTTGGTTTTAAAGTCTTTCCTTTCCCACAGATCTGACAAGTAAACTATTCTGTGTTCACTTAACTTGTTTATAGTTTCCCTCTTTATATTCAAGTCGTTCACCCATTCTGAATTTATCTTGGCATAGGGTGTGAGATGTTGATCTAGACCTAATCTCTCCCATATTGTTTTCCAAATTTCCCAGAAGTTTTTGTCAAATAGTGGATTCATGTCCCAAAAGTTGGGCTCTTTGGGTTTATCATACACTGTCTTGCTGATGTCATTTATCCCCAGTCTATTCCATTGATCCTCCTCTCTGTCTCTTAGCCAGTACCATATTGTTTTGATGAC
>NW_025386771.1:0-6288 GCF_016433145.1 Gracilinanus agilis
ATCCAGCCATTCTGGCTGGCAATTTGGAATCACGCTCAAGGGGCTATAAAAGAATGCCTGCCCTTTGATCCAGCCATACCATTGTTGGGTTTGTACCCCAAAGAGATCATAGATAAACAGACTTGTACGAAAATATTCATAGCTGCGCTTTTTGTGGTGGCAACAAATTGGAAAAGGAGGGAATGTCCTTCAATTGGGGAATGGCTGAACAAACTGTGGTATATGCGGGTGATGGAATACTATTGTGCTAAAAGGAATAATAAACTGGAGAAGTTCCAGGCGAACTGGAGAGACCTCCGGGAACAGATGCAGAGCGAAAGGAGCAGAGCCAGAAGAACTCTATACACAGAGACTGATATACTGTGGTAAAATTGAATGTAATGGACCTCTGTACCAGCAGCAATACAATGACCCAGGACAATTCTGAGGGATTTATGGTAAAGAAAGCTACCCACATTCAGAGGAAGGACTGCAGGTGAGGAAACATATAAGAAAAACAACTGCTTGAACGCATGGGTCGGGGTGGACATGACTGAGGGTGTAGACTCGAAACTACCACACCAATGCAACTACCAACAATTTGGAAATTGGTCTTGTTCAAGGACACATGACAAAACTAGTGGAAACGTGCATCGGCCAAGGGTGGGGGGGGTGCGGGGGGGGGGCTGAAGGGGAAAGGTGGAGCATGAATCATGTAACCATGTCAAAAATGAATATTAATAAATGTTAAAAAAAATGAAACCTCAATTCTGGGTAGGTAGTAAATTAAAAAGAGTTTTTTAGTGGGGGTTTGTTTTGTTTGGGTTACAACAGAGCAAGCAGAAAGGAAATAAATACAGAATACTTGTAATTTTCTGAATCAGGGAGGCAAGGGTTCCTATTTTCAAGTATCCCAGAAGCATCCGTGTAGACTCATTACAAAAAGAACATATTGTTTTTGGAGTATTCTAATGAGTGGGGCATCATTGGTATCTGTTCCACTATTATATCTAAAATAAATGAATTGAATTTGATTACCTCAAAATTACTATTACTATGACTCAGTTTATACCCTATCGTTAGGATGGGGTAAATGAATTTAAGGTTTGTAATGAGTTGGGGATAAAAAAAATATTTAAAGAGATAAAATATATTAGTACAACTTTCCCCTCCATTCCCCTCCCAGGTTCTTGTCCAGGAGAATAGGGTAAGATATATCATTTAGACCAAGACTCCGGTCTTTCTATGAAGCCTTAATTTCTAAGGAGCCCTGTCTGCTGTGATCTCTATCTTCTCTAATTTATTTTAGACTTCTGTTTCTACTGTAGTGTTAAAATTTATTCCTCTGAGGCGTTGAGAGTTCAATTGTGGGACAACTTATATGGTCTTTGAGGTTTCTCCCAAATCCAAGATTATGTTTTATATCCTGTTCTATTTTCTAATTGTCTCTACTGTGCCTACTAACATCTTTGATAGGATACCTCTCTAAAACACTCACAAATAACATTAGATTAAATACTTTTTTGTTAATGATATCTTTTATTTTTATATAACGTTCATTTCCCAGTATTTCCCTCTGCCCTCCACTAAACAAAGTAATATCCTTTATAATAGGGAACAAAAAAGAAAATGGAAAAACGAAATAGTTCAACAAAATTAACTGACTAACTTAAGAATGATGGCATATTTCATGTTCTATATTCTTTGTCCTTCATCCCCACAGGGAGAGAGATTCTTTCTCAAGTCTTCTTTTGGGCAAAAAAGTTTGATTATGTTTCATGTGTACATTTTGTCTTTTTGATCTGACTGTAATTTCCACTAGGAAATCCATAAGATTCACCAGACTACCAAAGTTGCCAATGACACAAGAAAGGTTAAGAATCTTTTGCTCTAGAAGAATGTGAATTAGTAATATATCACAACAAATACATAGGTAACATATTATAATGTAACATGTATAATGTATTATGATATATATTGCACATGTAATAAATAACATAGTCATTGTTTCCACTGAATGATTTCCCTTTCATTATTTAATATAGGTCATTCAATGAATCCACACTATATGAATTTCCTTTGTTCAGCATAGACATTATTAAAAAAAAAAGGCACAACCCCTTTCTCTCTTGGAGGTCCCAGTCGATAGGCAGAGAGAAAATTCAGGGATAGTTAGGCAAATATATATTCTAGTGGCAAAGTGGGAAGAGAGAGGATTTGTGTTTCTTATTTTATCTTTCAATTTCTTCTGGTGTTTATAGAAAAACTTCTCTTGAGAAGTATGTTGAGCCATATGCTATGATTCTTAGGTAATAGACTGCTCTTCTGGAAACAGGGAGAAGCTTGGGTCTAGAAATTAATTCTCTTTCAGTTCTCCCAAACAGAGACTATATCTACTTTTAAGAACAGATGTAATTTGTTAAAGAGACTTGACTGTTAAAAAACAACTATTATTTTTTAAGACATTTTAAAAAAGATGCTATTGTAAGTAACGTAATGTTTCATTGATGTTCTTTTATTGCTAAAATTTTCCCAATAGACCTTTCCCCAATAGCAACCTAACCTTGCAATAAAGAAAAAAATCTTTAAAACAAAACAAACATATTACATATTTTTGACAGCATAAGGAGTTTTCTGTGACCATATGTAGATTTTTTATGTTAATGTAAAACCCTCCACTCCCACTTATAAAAAAAGGATATGATCTATGATCAATTATAATTGTAAATTATGTAATGATAAAATGTGATGCTAAATTAGATTGATTCAGAACTGGTTGAATGGTCATCCCCAAAGTGTAGTCATTAATTGTTAAGTGTCAACTTGTCAGGAGATCTTTAGTAGAAACTCCTAGGGAACTGCTGTTTAGCATATTTATGAATAAGTAGGATAAAGATCTACACTTTTTATAGTACACTTATCTAATTTACAGATGCCATAAATTCATGAGGCATAGCTAACATACTGAATGACCATCAGGATCCAAAATTATCTTTTTTTGTGATTTAAAAAATCTTTATTTAATTAATTTAGAATATTTTTCCATGCTTACACGATTCATATTCTTACCTTCCCCTCCTCTCACCCCCCTCCTGTAGCCAACAAACAATTCCAATGGGTTTTACATGTGTCATTGATCAAGACCTATTTTCAATTTTTGCATTAGGGTGATTGCTTAGAGTCTACATCCCCAATCATATTCCCATCCACCCATGTGATCAAGCAGTTGTTTTTCTTATGTGTTTCTACACCCACAGTTCTTTCTCTGGATGTGAATAGCATTCTTTCTTCTAAGTCCCTCAGAATTGTCCTGGATCATTGCATGGCTGCCAGTAGAGAAGTCCATTACATTTGATTGTGCCACAGTGTATCCATCTCTGTAAATGAGGTTCTCCTGGTTCTGCTCCTTTCATTTTGCATCAATTCCTGGAAGACATTCCAGTTCACATGGAATTCCTCTAGTTCTTTATTCCATTTAGCACAATAGTATTCCATCACCAGCAGATACCACAATTTGTTTAGCCATTCCCCAATTGAAGGGCATCTACTCATTTTCCAATATTTTGCTACCATATAGAGCACGGCTACAAATGTTTTTGGACAAGTCTTTTTCCTTATTATCTCTTTAGGGTATAAAACCAACAGTGATATGGCTGCATCAAAAGGCAGATAGTCTTTTAAAGCCCTTTGAGTATAGTTCCAAATTATCCTCCAGAATGGTTGGATCAATTCACAACTCCACCAGTAATGCATTAATGTTCAAATTTTGCCACATCCCCTCCAACATTTATTACTTTCCTTTGCTGTCATCTTATTTTATTTTTTAAACCCTTACCTTACCTTTTATTTTTTATTATTTTTTTAAAACCCTTACCTTCCATCTTGGAATCAATACTATGTATTATTCCAAGGTAGAAGAGTAGTAATGGCTAGGCAATGGGGGTTAAGTGACTTGACTCGGGTCACATATCTGCAAAGAGTGTAGGGTAAGATTAGAATCCAGGACCTCCAATCTCTGGGCCTGATGCTCAATCCACTGAGCCACCTAGCTGCCCCCTATTTTTGTGTTTTCATTGTCATTTTAGCCAATCTGCTAGGTGTGAGGTGGTACTTCAGAGTTTTTTTTTTTGATGTGCATTTCTCTAATTATAAGAAATTTAGAACACTTTTTCATGTGCTTATTGATAGTTTTGATTTCTTTATCTGAAAATGGTCTATTCGTGTCCCTTGCCCATTTATCAATTGGGGAATGGCTTGCTTTTTTGTACAATTGATTTAGCTCCTTATAAATTTGAGTGATTAGATCTTTGTCAGAGGTTTTTGTTATAAAGATTTTTTCCCAATTTGTTACTTCCCTTCTAATTTTGATTGCATTAGTTTTGTTTTAATTAGTTTAATTAGTTAATTAAACTAGTTAAATTAGTCAATTAGTTTAATGTAATCAAAATTATTTTACATTTTGTATTTTTTTCTAATTCTTTTTTGTCTTAAAATCTTTCCTTTCCCATTCATCTGACATGTGTACTATTCTATGTTCACCTAATTTACTTATAGTTTCCTTCTTTATATTCAAGTCATTCACCCATTCTGAATTTATCTTGGTGTAGGGTTTGAGATGTTGATCTAAACCTAATCTCTCCCATATTTGAGTTTATCATAGACTGTCTTGCTGAGGTCCCTTACCCCAAGCCTATTCCACTGATCCTCCCTTCCGTCTCTTAACCAGTACCACATTGTTTTGATGACCACTGTTTTATAGTGTAGTTTAAGATATGGTACTGTAAGGCCCCTATCCTTCATATTTTTTCATTATTTCCCTTGATATTCTTGATCTTTTGTTATTCCAAATTTGTTACAATTTTTTCTAATTCAATAAAAAAGTTTCTTGGTGGTTTGACATGTATGGCACCAAATAAGTAAATTAATTTGGGTAGGATTATCATTTTTATTAATTTAATTTGTCCTACCCATGAGCAATTGATGTTTTTCCAATTGTTTAGATCTAGTTTTAATTGTGTGGAAAGTGTTTTGTAGTTGTGCTCATATAATTCTTGTGTTTGTCTTGGCAGATAGATTCCTAAGTATTTTATATTGTCTTGGGTTATTTTAAATGGAATTTCTCTTTCTAACTCTTGCTGCTGAGATGTGTTGGAAATATATAGAAATGTTGATGATTTATGTGGGTTTATTTTGTATCCTGCAACTTTGCTATAGTTGTTGTTTATTTCCACTAACTTTTTAGTTGATTCTCCAGGATTCTTTAAGTAGACCATCATATCATTTGCAAAGAGTGACACCTTGGTCTCCTCCTTGCGTATTTTAATACCTTCAATTTCTTTTTCTTCTCTAATTACTACTGCTAGTGTTTCTAGAACATTGTTAAATAATATAGGTGATAATGGGCATCCTTATTTCACTCCTGATCTCATAGGGAAGGTTTCTAATTTATCCCCATTGCAGATGATGCTTTTGATGGTTTTAAATATATACTGCATATTATTTTTAGGAAAGGCCCTTCTATTCCTATGCTTTCTAGTGTTTTCAATAGGAATGTATGTTGTATTTTGTCAAAGGCTTTTTCTGTATCTATTGAGATAATCATGTGATTTTTGTTGGTTTGCTTGTTGATATGGACAATTATATGGATGGTTTCCCTAATAGTAAACCATCCTTGTTTCCGGGTATAAATCCCACCTGATCATAATGAATAACCCTTGTGATCACTTGCTTGAGTCTTTTTGCTAGTATTCTAAGATTTTTGCATCAATGTTCATTAAAGAGATTGGTCTTTAGTTTTCTTTCTCTGTTTTTGATGTGCCTAGCTTTGGAATCAGTACCATATTTGTGTCATAAAAGGAATTTGGTACGACCCCTTCTTTGCTTACTATGTCAAATACTTTGTATACTATTCATATTTTTGTTCTTTAAATGTTTGATAGAATTCACTTGTGAATCCATCTGTTCCTGGGGATTTTTTCTTAGGGAGTTCTTTGATGGCTTGTTCAATTTATTTTTCTGATATAGGATCATTTAACTATTCTATTTCTTCTTCTGTTAATTTAGGCAATTTATATTTTTGTAAATATTCATCCATATCACCTAGACTGTCATATTTATTGCCATAGAATTGGGCAAAATAGTTTTTAATGATTGCCTTAGTTTCTTCTTCATTAGAAGTGTGTTCTTCCTTTTCATCTTTGATACTGTTAATTTAGTTTTCTTTTTTCCTTTTTTATTAGATTAACCAGTATTTTATCTATTTTATTTGTTTTTTCAAAGTACCAACTTCTAGTCTTATTTATTAATTCA
>NW_025386772.1:0-4307 GCF_016433145.1 Gracilinanus agilis
AAAGGAAGAAAGAAAGGAAGGAAGAAAGGAAGAAAGGAAGAAAGAAAGAGGAAGAGAGAGGGGGGAGGGAGGGAGGGAGGAAGAAAGAAAAGAAAAGAAAAATAAGGAAATTGTACCAGATGATTGCAGCAGTCCTTCTCCAACTCTATCTATAATTCTTCAGGCCCTAGGCCTAAAACAAATCAGGAAACAGGCCAAAAAAAAAAGTTAAGAATAAAGTCTGCTTCTTCTATTACTGATCAGTTAGGTTTCCAGGAGCTAATTTTATAGAATTTTCAAGTTAGTTCAACCCCCTCATTTTATAGATGAGGAAACCAAGCCCTGGAGAAGGGAAGTTAACTTGAGCAAGGTCAGTCAGTCTATAAGTGTTTATCAAGAATCTATTCAATTCAATAAACACCCACTCTGCTAGAAAAAGATAGAAAAAAGGCAAAGGACAATCCCTGCCCTCAAGTAGCTTAAAGTCTAATGGGGGAGGATAGCATGCAAGCAAATGCCTGCAAAGCAAGTTGTATACAGGATAGATGGGAAATAATGAAGTGGGAGAAGAAGGCCAATCTAGAGAGGTTGGGGAAGGCTTCCTATAGAAGACCAGATTTTAGTTGGCACTTAAAGGTCAGTAGGAGGGAAAGCATTCCAGACACAGAGGACAGCCAGAGAGAATGCGGGAGATGAGAGAGCATCTTGTCCTAGGACAGCCTGGAGATCAGTGTCATTAGATTAAAGGGTATGAGTATGGTTCAGGGAGAAAGGTGTAAGAAGACTGGAAAAGTCTAAGACAGTAAGGTTATTATGGGCTTCAAATGCCAGGTAGAGCAGCTTCTGTTTGATACTGGAGGGACACAGGAAGCCACTGCAGCATGTTGAGTGAGGGGTAGGGGGATCAGATTTACCATGTCCAAGAAAAGGGATGGGCAAACTTTTGAGTTTGGTGTGTCAAGATTCACCAAAAAACTGAGCATAACTTGGGTGGTGTGTCACTTCGAGAAAAAAAAACAACATAATTTCGTGATATTTATAGTTTAAATGACAAAAATGTATAATTGTACTATATAACTATATTTAATAAGCCAAAACAGGTAAATGAATATAGGTAGAATTGTCATCTATAGTGCACAGAGTGTCTACACTACACTATAGCAAATGTTTCATCCTCGGGACGTGGCCCCATACTTCTCTGTATGTGGCCGCATACAACCGAGTGTCATCGAAAATGTCCACGCGTGTCAGTGCTGACTTACGTGTCATAGGTTTGCCACCACCCTCCTAGACACTATGATAAGCACTAGAAATGCAAAAAAGGCAAAAAAAAGTCCCTGTCCTCAGGAGTTTACAATCCAATGGGGAAGCGAACAGCTATGAACAGAAAAACTATGTGGAGGATAAATAGGAAACAATCAAAATCAACAGAGGGAAGACCCTCAGATTAAAAGGGAATGGGAAGGCTTCCTAAAGAAGGTGAGGCTTTAGGGAGGACATGAAGGAAGCCAGGAAGCCAGGTGGAGATGAGGAGGGAAAGTGTACCCAGCACACCTGTGGTCAGTAATTGGGTATGAAGAAATGAAACAGGGCTCAGGGATAGCTTTCTTACCTCAGACTCAACTCAGTCCTTATTTTATGAAACCAAAGTCTGTAATGAAGATCCTAAAGAAAGGGTTTCAGAGTCTGGAGGAAGTTTTACAGCATGCAATGGTCCCTGAACACATGGCTGCAACAGGCCATGCACAGAGCCAACTCTTTCAGTGAGGCTCCAGTAGGGGAACTCAAAAGGTGGGGAGGTCTGCCAAGTAGAGGAGAATAATCACTTCTGTTTTATTCCTATCTCTAACCTTTTGTGGATGGAGGGTCTGTTTTTTAAATAATTGTAAACAAGAGTCAACTTTCAATTGTTCTGAGATTAATTAACTAGTCTTTTCTTTTTTGTGCCTGCCTTTAGCAACTAGGCATTCTTTCCCCCCTTAAACCCTTTCCTTCTGTCTTAGAATCAATACTAGGTATTGGTTCCAAGGAAGAAGAGTGGTAGGGGCTAGGCAATGGAGGTTAAGTGACTTGCCCAGGGTCACACAGCTGGGAAGTGTCTGAGGTCAAATTTGAACCCAGGATCTCCCATCTCCAGGCCTGACACTCTATCCGATGAGCCACCTGGCTGTCCTTGCTGGGCATTCTTTGAAACCTCTGTCAAGCAGGACCTGAGAGAAAACAAAACTCTTAAAAGAGTCTTTTGGCTTTTCATGAATGGCTTTGGTAAAAAGGCTGAATGTGGAGGGAAGTGAAGGATTGGCCATGATCACCATTCTTGTGGGTTCAAATAGGTTTTCCCTTTTCCCAAAGCTAGGGGAATCATCAAGGGTTTGCTAAGTTTATAAGGTCAGCTCAAGAAAGTGGTCTGTGTTTTCCAAGCTTAATGCTATTCAGATTCTTTTCCAAATCTTTTATGGATTGGGGTTAAAGGTTGTAAACAATGACTCTGTTTTTGCAGACACCAAGTCTGAAAGTTCTGACCACACCAATATCATCTTTGTACAATATAGATGAAATGATTGAAATACACACTGCTAGGGGCAGGTAGGTAACACAGTGGAAAAGAGCACCAGGCTAGAATTCGGAAGAACATGGGTTCAAATTTATGACCCTGGGTAAGTCACTTAACCTCAATTAAGGAGGAAAGGATGTAGGGAAGGAAGGAAGGAAGGAAGGAAGGAAGGAAGGAAGGAAGGAAGGAAGGAAGGAAGGAAGGAAGGAGGGAGGGAGGAAGGTGTATTGCCTAAAGATTGTCTTAGCAATTGGGGTCAAGAAGTGGTAGATGTTAAAAGATAATAGGTGTGAAAAGACCCCTGTCCCTAGATGGTGGTGGTCCATGCCTATAATCCCTGCTCCTAGGGGGCTGAGGGTCAGCCTAAACTAGAGAGTTCTGAGCCATTAAGTGTTAGCCTGCTAAGCTCCTAAAAGCAGGGAGGATACCAAGCTGCCTTAGGTATGGGCAAACTGGCCCAGGTCAGAAAAGGAGTAGGTCAAAACTTCCATGCTGACCAGTAGTGGGATCAGACTAATGTGTGGCTGCAGCACTTCCAGCCTGGACACAATGGAGGAAAGGGGTGGGAGAGGAAGGAGAAGAAAGAGGGGAAAGGAGGAGAAAGGAAAGGAGGAAGAGAGGAGAGGAGGGGAGAAGAGACCCTTGTCCCAGAAAGTTGGGTCTCAAGAGCCACAGTGTGGATAAGTGGCTATGAAATTAAACAATTTAAGCTCAAATTCTTTTATTTTTCCCTAACAATTTTTAAGTCCACTTTCTAAAGATGCTCTTTATTCTTCTCTCCCTCCATCCCTCCCTTGCAGACAGGCAAGCTGCAGCAACATGGAGTAGGTTCTGAGCCCCAAGCAGCCTGCAAATCTGGGGCAGACCAGTGCTGCAGTCACACACTGGGAAATCAAAGCTCAAGGCTCAGGCAGAGGAGACATCAGGCGCTGAGTGTGTTATATTTAAGGAGCACTTTGGAGGTCACAAAGCAAGAGGAGGGAGCTGCCTCCAAAGACACTGGTCCAGCTCAACCACAGGCCTTCTCAAGCCTTCCAAATTCCATCTCCTCATCAACAGAGTTTGTGTGAGGAGATGGTCACAGTAACGGATGTTCAGGGCTGAGCCTGATCAGGTGCTCCTACATACTTCCTCGAGCTGGCTCCCTCCTTTCCTCCCTCCCGCTTCCCTCCTCCACCCTCTGCCACTATTAGTCACAGGATCTGGGGTGACAGCCTAGGCTCCCAGCATTGGTCTTGCCTTCTGGTCTGTTCATCTGTGTCAGTTCCCAGCTTAGAGCCTCACAGAACACCCCAACCCCCACCCCAACCACCATGAGCATTCATCCACACATGCATTCACACGTGCCCTCCAGCCCAATCATCCCAATAAAACTGGCATAATAGGAAGGCAACTGTCCAAAGGAAGACAGAGACAGAAAGAAAGAAAGAAAGAGAGACAGAAAGCTAGAGATGGAGAGAGTGAGCCAGAGAGAAAGAGAGAGACACACACACATTCAGAGGGACAGAGAGAGAGAGAGACAGGAGAGATAGACAAATAGAAAGAGAGACAGATACACACACACAGGGACAGAGAGAGAGACAGAGAGAGAGAGACAGACAGGAGAGAGATAGACAGACAGGAGAGATAGACAAATAGAGAGATACACACACACACACACACACACTGGGACAGAGAGAGACAGAGAGAGAGAGACAGGAGAGATAGACAGAAAAATAGAGAGACAGATACACACACACAGAGGAACAGAGAGAGACAGGAGAGAGAGAGAGAG
>NW_025386773.1:0-6312 GCF_016433145.1 Gracilinanus agilis
GAGGAAGGAAGGAAGGAAGGAAGGAAGGAAGGAAGGAAGGAAGGAAAGAAGGAAGGAAGGAAGGAAAGAAGGAAGGAAGGAAAAGAAGGGAGGAAGGAAGGGCATGAAAAGCCCAAGCCATGAAGACTTTAAAAGCCAGATAAAGGATTTTGGTTTTGATGGTGGAATATAATAGGAAGCTACTTGAGATTATTCCAGAGAGGAGTGACATTTTCACATCTATGCTTTAGATCACTTTGGCAGCTGAGTGGAAGATGGACCAGAGTCGGGAAATACTTGAGGCAGGGAGACTCATCAGCAGGCTATAGCAAATGTACAAATGTGAAAGGCTGAGAGTTTATACTAGGGTAGTAGTTGTGTGAATAGAGAGAAAAGAACACGTCATAAAGATACTGTGAAGGCAGAAAAATAATAAGACTTGTTAATAAATGGATTGGATATGTTGAGTTATTGTGAGAGAGGAGTTGAGCATCATCCTAAGGTTGTGAATCTGAATGATAATGAGTCAGGAAAGGGTTGGGAGAAAAGATGAGTTCTGTTTTAGGCAGATTGAATTTCAGATATACAGGAAGCAATTGTTTGTATAACATTAAAGCTTAAAAGAGAGGTTGAGGCTGAATATATCTATCTGCATAAATATGATAATTAAACCCAAAGAAGCTGATAAGATCACCAAAAGTCTTGTAGAAGGGGAAGAGAAAAGGTTTGAGAATAGAACTTTTTTATGTCTCCAAGGTTTAGCAAAGTGCTTGATACATATTAGGTGCTTAATAAATGTGTGTTGATTGATTTACTGAGGGTGAATATATTATTCCCAGAGGCATTTGGGGATAACTCTTTTTGTTATGAAGTTTTCACTTACATTAAGATTAAATCTACCTCCCTCTGACTCCCACCTTCTAATTCTGTCCTCTGTATGCTTACAAAGGAACTTCTGGTCAGTAATCCAGAAGGTGTTACATAATGATCTTTCCAGACTTCCTGGGTAATGTATAATGTACCAGAGAGGTAAAATATTCTCCAAAGTTAATTGGGGGGACTTTCTAGTGAAAGTCTCTGACATAAGGGCTTGATTTATTTTAGTTGAATGGGATGAAATGGAATTGATTTGTTGGTGGGCAGAAAGGCTTAGAGTCTGTAAAATTCTGAAGGAACAGCAGAGGGCATTAGAGGGTTTCTCCTAAAATTGCTATCCAAGAAATGGTCAGTTAAGATCCACCTAGATAGAAGATGGTTCTTTGCTGAAATGAGACAGGCATTAAGAAAAAGGGGAAGGAGAAAAAGAAAGAGGGAGACACATAAACATACAGAAACAGATAGACACAAAGATAAAGACACAGAGAGAGACAGGTTAAGATAATAAGGTGATTGAGTGGAAAGGCCCAGGTGTAGAAAAGGACCAGAAAAATGAAGAAGGGGAAATCTTGAGACTCAGACAGGGATTCTGAATGACAAAAAGCAAATGTTCCAAAAGATAAAGAGGCAATGGAGGACTGAATAGTCTCTGCATATGGAACAACTTTTGGAAACAGAAAGACCATGGGATAGGTAGGAGGAAGATAAGAGATTAATCTTGACTCTGCCACTACCAGCTGTGGATAATCTTAGACAGATTATTTCCCCATCTTGGTTCTTGATCTCCTCATCTGTAAAATGATGAGGCTGGATTAAATAATTGCTATGGCTTCTTCTTAGAGCCAGTGAAACAATTTAGGACAAATTCTAATTGTTCTTCAAAACTCGGAGGTTTTTTAACTTCATTAAAAATATTTTTTTCAATTACAAATAGAAATAATTTTTGACAATTGTTTCTTGATATTTTGCAATTCAGATTCTCTCCCATCCTCTCCCTCCCCAGGCAGTAAGTAGTCTGATATAGGTTATATCAGTGCTTTCATGCAATACATATTTCCATATTTCTCGTGCTGTGACAGAAGACATATACCACACATACAATAAAAAATGAATGAGGGGGGCAGCTGGGTAGCTCAGTGGATTGAGAGCCAGGCCTAGAGACGGGAGGTCCTAGGTTCAAATGCGGCCTCAGACACTTCCTAGCTGTGTGACCCTGGGCAAGTCACTTGACCCCCATTGCCTACCCTTACCACTCTTCCACCTATAAGTCAATACACAGAAATTAAGGGTTTAAAATAAAAATTAAAAAAAATGAATGAGGAAAATAAAATGAAAGATAGTGTTCTTTGATCTGTGATCAGACCCCAACAGTTGGTTTTGAATAGCATTTTTATCATGAGTTCCTTGGGGTTATCTCAGAATCTTGTTTTGCTGATATAGTTTGGTCCTTCACAGTTGATTATCATACATACAATATCTCTATTACTATATTCATTGTTCTCGTGGTTCTGCCCACTTCACTTTTCATCACTTCATATGTCTTTCCAGATTTTTCAGAATTCATTCTGCTTACCATTTCTTACAGTGGAAGAGTATTCCATTACAACCATATACCACAACTTGTTCATCCATTCCCCAATTGATGGACACATCCTCTCAGTTTCCAATTCTTTGTCACTTCAAAAAGAGTTGCTAAAAATATTTTCATATAAGTAGGTCCTTTTCCCTTATCTCTCATCTCTCTGGAACATAGACTCAGCTGGGTCAAAGGACGGGTATGAACAATTTCTTGGCCTTTGGGGAGTTGTCCCATATTGCTCTCCAGAATGGTTGTATTAGTTGACAGTTCTCCCAACAGTGTATTAGTGTTCCAATTTCCCCCATATCCCCTCCAACATTTATCATTTTCCTTTTTGGTCATATTAATCAATCTGCCTCCAAACCTTATCTAATTTGGATGTGGCATATCAATATTTGATGTTGGTGTTTTTGTTTCTTTTTTCCTTTTAGGTATCTCTTAGTTACAAACTTTTATTTACATTGAACTAAGAATCTTCTTTTTTGCCAATTCCACACAATTTTCAGGGGGCAAGTAAAATAAGTCTAACTCCTCTCCAAGACCAACCTTCAAATATTTGAACAAAAATTTCAGATTCCCTTCTACTTGAATCTTCTCTTCTCCATCCTAAAAGTCTTCAGTTCCTTGGATTATTAATGGATTGTACTATTAATGTTTACCTAAAATGTAGTTTCCAGAAATAAACACAATGCATCAGTTGTGGACAAATAATAATTGGACTATCGCCACTAATATCATCCTCAGGCCTCCCCCAACTTAGAATACAAGGGATTACAAAGGGAAACCAAATAAATTGAAATACAGTGATTAAATATTTAAAAAAAAGAGTTCAGGAACCTCCATTTAAGAACTCTTGCATCACCATCTATCTATATTGTATTTATCTCATTTGTTATTTGGAAGCTTTTTCCTCACATTAGAATAAGAGAATAGAGAATGTCCTCTCACAAAAGGGACTATTTTTGCCTATATATATATATGTATATATATATATATATAATTAGTACAGTATCTAGAACATAATAAGCACTTAATAAATACTAAGTGACTAATTGATGATAAATGAATGAGTGATTGAGTATCCACCATGTACTCAGCATTGCAGATAATAGACTTACTATGAGCTAGGTACTATAGCATGGTGTTTGCCCTTGAGCTTATAGTTTAGGGCCATCGTGAAGACTGAACATTTAAATGGAAATTTCTTATTGAATTCTTAATTTCCCTCAACACAGAGTTCACATTTAAGTCTAGAATTCTGTGGATCTTGAATTCGTCATTTGTAAAATGATTGATTTAGAGTCCGGAACTTCACAGGTCTCTTAAGTCTTTAAGTCCAATAGCTGCCCATGTTTGCTTACATAGCATTTTTATGTTTATAAAGTGATTTCCTCACAACAGTCTTGTATAAAAGAACTTTTATACCCATTTTACAAACTTTGTTTTAAATACAATGGAAATAACAACTTATCTAAACCATTCAAATAAATTATTGAACATAAAAGTAGGAATTGTACAACAAAAATGGAATCGATACTGACTATAATTTAATCCAGTAGTTTTACTTATGTAAATTAATTGCCACAACAAAGAGACTAAAAGAACCTAGCAAGTACTAAGTCAGCATACAGATATCTGACTTACTTGCCAAAAAGAGAGAAACTCCAGCCAAATGCAACACCAAGTTAGAATATAAACTCATTTGTGAAGTTTTATGAAAAAGATAAATGACTATGAGTCGTACCATTTCATAAAGTGCAGAGAAACTTTGGGATGGTTTTAAAAAAAGTTTAAAGAAATATTGGCAAGAGAGCTAACTAAGCATAGTTATTCCAAAGGCAATTAAGGATGGAAATAAAAGGACTGAAAACAGAAAAAATGGGAACCATTTACCAAAAATCACTATAACAAACTTTACTTCATCAAAGACAACAGAATTATAACACCTGAACCCTGATGTCTGTTCCAGATGTGTTTATAGAGGAAATCAAAATAATAAAGAGAACAAAGAAGGAAAGAGCAGCTAGATTGAACCAGGTCTATCTATACAAGATCCATGCTGGAGTAATACAATTGTAAGAGTGTGTAGAGACTGCTTTAAAAAATATCTGAAGGAGGAGAAGATATAATTATGCATGGAAAAAAAGCCTCAGCTTTGTTAATGCCAAAAAAGGCAACTAAAAGATTATTAATATATATATTTTCACATCTATACAATATCTTTATGAGAATCATCCATAAACTACTCAAGGGCATTTTAAGTAAGGCTATTATTTGGAAAAAGGAAGTCTTTCACAAGTGATATTCAACAATGAACCATGTCTTTACCATTTCATATTGAATAGAAATATGTAGAGAATATGTTGATTTTAAAAAGCAGTTGATAGGTTCCGGGTTAAGATGGCGGCAGAGTAAGAAGCAGCTCTTAACCTCTCCTGACCAAAACACACAAAACTCCTCAAGGGGACATAAAAACAAGTCCAGACGAACGGAGGAACCCCACAACAGGGCACAGCTTGGAAGGTACGTGGAATCGAGGCATTTCCATGCTATAAAAGGGTGAAACAGCCCTCACGAAATCACGGGCTGAGTAACCACCCCACCCCCAACTCCTCCACACACAACACCTGTAGCTCCGAAGACAGCTAAAAAGAAATAGAGCAAGTTTGGGGCACCCATTGAGTCATTGGCAGCTCCGGGGCCTGTTCCTGAGAGCAGCAAGACTTAGGACCCCATTAAGCCAAAAAACGCAGGCGAAATCTGAGCGCGGGAGCAGGACGCAGGGCGCACAGCGCAGGCTGAGCAGAGCTCAGGCACTGTGGAGGTGTGGGTGGAGGCAGACACAGCCAGGAACTAAAGCCTAAGTGGGGAACCAGTGTGGACGGGTATACGACTGTGGAAGCAGCGCCCTGAGACTTGTAAAGAAACCTCCAGCAGAGGATCAAGCAAGGGAGTCTACAAGGGGGCTTGACCTTGGAAAAAACCAGAACTCAGACCTCAGAAGCCAATAGATCGCGGATAGACACTGAGCGCGAGGATAAATCTGAGAAGCTGCTGGGCTGATGATGGCTACCCAGACTCAGGAAGTTCAGAAGAGAAAGAATAACAACAAGAAAAAGAAGTCTTTAACACTCGACAGCTTTTACACAGAGAAAATCCAGACAACTGAGCAAACAGAGGAGGAGAACAAACAAGCATCCGGACCCTCCTCAAATAAGGAAAACTCCTCACAAGCTATGGAAGAGTTCAAAACTGAGATTTTGAGGAAAATGGAAGAGATCTGGCAAGAAAATAACTGTTTAAAAGGTAGAATCATGCAATTGGAAAGTGAGGCTCAGAAACCAAATGAACTGATAAGCAAATTGAACTCCAGAAATGACCAGATTGAAAAGGAATACCAGAAGATTATGGCCGAAAACCAGAAGATTATGGCCGAAAACCGAAAGATTATAGCCGAAAATCAATCCCTAAAGGCTAGAATTGAGCAAGTAGAAACTAATGATCTCTCAAGACAACAAGAACAAATAAAACAAAGCCAAAAGACTGAAAAAATAGAAGGAAACATGAAATATCTCAATGAGAGAGTGACAGACCAAGAAAACCGGTCTAGAAGAGACAATTTGAGAATAATTGGTCTTCCAGAAAAACCAGAAATTAATAGAAACCTGGACTCCATACTAACAGAAATAATTCAGCAAAATTGCCCTGAAGTCCTACAAGAGGGCAATATAGACATTGAAAGGATTCATAGAACACCTGCGACATTCGATCAAGAAAGGAAAACACCAAGAAATATCATTGCAAAATTCAAGAGTTTCCAAGCAAAAGAAAAAATCTTACAAGAAGCCAGAAAGAAACAATTCAAATATCAAGGAGCA
>NW_025386774.1:0-7016 GCF_016433145.1 Gracilinanus agilis
AGAGAGAGAGAGAGAGAGAGAGAGAGAGAGAGAGAGAGAGACTTGTTACTTACACTTAGGGCTATCACTTTATCACATTCCACTACTTCTTAGTTCCTTGTAATCTGGCTCCTATTCCCCCACTTAACAGAAATTACTTTCTCTAAATTTACCAACAATTTCTTAACTGTTAAATTCAAAGTCTTTTTCTCAGTTCTTTTTCTTCTTGACCTTTCTGCAGCATTGACACTGTTGGCCACATCCTACTCCTGAATACTTTCCTCCCTGGGTTTTCATGACACTGTTCTCTCCTAGTTCACCTTTTACTTGTTTGATTGCATCTTCTTAGTCTCTTCTGCTGAAACCCTGGCCACCTCTATGGGTGGTTCTAGCTAAAAATTATATCTTGTCTGTTCTCTTCATCTTTCTCTACATTCTTAGTGATCTCATCAGCTCCCACAGATTCAGTCACCATTTTTATACAGATGTAGGCCAAAGGCACACATCTAGCCCCTAGTTTTTCTCCTTACCTCTAGTCCTTCACCATGAGCTTCCTGTTGAATATTTTCACTTGGATGTCTTTCACTTGGATGACTCAAAGTCTACATGTGAAAAATCTTTTTTTCCTATATCTGCTGATATAGAAAATATAAATTTCTTAAAAATATAAATTTCTTGAGAACAGGGAAGTCTTACTTTCGTATTTGTATCTCAGCATTTGGCATAGTGCCTGGTATATAGTAGACAATTAAGAAAGCATTGTTGATGGGTTGATTAAACTTATCCCTCTTTCTGACTTCCCTATTTCTTTCCACTATCTTTCATTTATCCAGGTTTACAACTTTGGAGTTATATTCAGCTCTTTTATCACCCTCACCTTCACCCTCCATATCCAATTAGTTTCTAAGTCTTATCAGCTACAGTACCAGAAAATCTTTTGCATCCATTCTCTTTTTTCCATTCATGATATTACCAATTTAGTTCAGGCTGCTGACTCATGGATCTATCTATCTAATCTTAGCCCCTCTTGAACATCAAAATTGCATTATCAATTACCTAGTGAGTATTTCAAATGGAATGTCTCAAAAGATCTCAAGCTCAACACCTCCAAAATGGAATTCATTATCTTTCCCCTCAAATCTACCCATTTTCTATGTCTTACTATTTCTGACAAGGTGAGCATTAACCTCCCCATCACTAGGTTCACAACTTTTGTGCCATCCTTCAATTCCCCATTCTCACTCACCTCACATATATAATCAGTTGTCAAATCTGTCATTTCTACCATTTACCCAACATCTCTCCCATTCATCCCCTTTTCTCCAATTATATACTCACTAATCTCATAGCTCAATCCCTCATCACTTCCCACCTAGGCCAACTACTGCAATAGCTTCCTAATTAGTCTCTAGCTTTTCCCCTCTTGAATTCATCATCCAGACACCTGCCAAATCAATATCCCTAAAGCATAGATCTGACCTCATCACACAAAGAGATTCTGTGGCTCCCTCTTGCCTTTAGGATAAAATATAACCTTGTCTATCTGGCATAAAGCCTTTGCAATCTGGTTTCAATTTATCTTTCCTGACTTATTTCATATTATTTCCCTTTACTCATTCTATTTCAGCAAATTGTCCTGCTTTCTGACCACTCTACATGATATTCCATCCAGGCCTCTCCAGCCCCATGCCATTTTTCAGGCTCTTCCTCATCAGGGAATACTTTCTCTTCTCACCTCCACTCATTGGTATCCCTGGCTCCACTCCAGGCTCATCTCAAGCATCACCTCATACAGGAAACCTTTCATGATCTCCCAAGTAAGTGCTTCAGCACCCTCTTGAAATTACTTTGCATTTTCTTATAGGATCAAAGACTTAGAGCTGGAGAGGATTTTAGAGATCATCTAATTCAATCTCTCCTTTTATGTATGAAAAAGCAGAGTTGGAATTTGAACTGATATCTTCTGGCTCCAAATTCAGCAATCCCTCCATGGTACCACATTATCTGTGTACATGTTATTTCTTTTCTGTCCTCCTCCTGAACTCTTAAGTAGAATGTAAGGTTCTTTTTTGTATTCCCAACTCCTAGCATAATACCAGACATATTCTGTTGCTCAATCCCTTTAGTCATGTCTGACTCTGTGACCCCATTTGAGGTTTTCTTGGCAAAGATACTGGAGTGGTATGCCATTTCCTTCTTTAGCTCATTTTATAGATGAGGAAACTGAGGCAAACAGAAACAAGGTTAAGTGACTTACCCAGGGTCACATAGCTAGAACATGCTTGAGGTCCAATTTGAATTCAGGACCATGAGTCTTCCTAACATCAGACCCACCACTCAATCTATTGCATCCCCTAGTTGTCCAATATATAGTAGGAACCGATAAAGTAGGTACTTAATAACAGTTGAATTGAATGCCTGGAATATTAAAAAATATGCCTCTGTCTGCATTGAGGCCTTCCCCATAACAAATTAAAAAATTAACATATATTTTCTGTTTAGTTAATGTCTTTAATTTCATGGTTGTAGTTAATAACCATAGTTTTTTTTTTCAGGCCTATTTTCTTTATTTGGCATTGCTTCATATAAGTCTTCTCATATTTCTTTGAATTTTTCACTTGGGTCATTTGCTATAGCATGATAATAGATGTTCTGTTATCTACATGTATGCATATGCATGTGTGTATTTGTGTGTGTAGATCTGTGATTTCCTTAATGTGAGGAACTATTAGTATAGAGAATTCCTGATATGGAACATCCCTTTACTTATGTAGATTGAAAATGTCTACAATTCTTAGTTTGAGAGCATGGCTGAGGCCCCAACTAGCTTGTGACTTGCTCATAGCCATGTAGTTTCTATGTGTCAGAGGCAGAACTTGAACCCAGGCCTTTCTGATTCCAATTCAGATATAATAATTTATTTGGCCATTCCCCAAATATTGGACACAGAGTTAACAAAAAGGTATTTTGAAACACTGAACATTTTAAAAGTTTGATTTAAGGGGTAAATTAAGGAAGTGTAATAGGTAACCTCTGGGAAGAAGATGGAGACCAGCTTGAGTGACAGATCATTGGTTATAGAACTTAGAATTTACCCAGATGGCATGAGCCAAGGGCAAAAGGAAGTTGAGACCACCTCTATAAAAGCCCAGGGGCAGAAGACTTCAGGGTCTCATTTTTGAGAAGGGGCTCGTGGGTGGTGAAGGATGGGTAGACCTGTAGACCTGCAGATCCAGCATCCATACCTTATTGGCACAAGAAGTTCATTCACCTATTACTAAACAAGGCTGAGAGATAACAACAACACAGCTGTCAAGAAGATCATGGCTATCCCTTCCTTTCCTTTGGTCTAGGCCACGGCCAGGTCTGACCAGGGTCTGGGAGGGAGAGAAGCCTCTCCAGCCAGCTGCCAACTTGTTACTTATTGATTAGCCTAATCTAACTCCCATAGGTTTAGCATAGCCATTCCCAACACCACTTTCCTTATCCTGAATCTTACCTCTTTGAATTATAGCATTAAACCCGTTAAAACTTAGTTCAAGCGAAGACTGGTTTCATTCCAAGAGCAAGTAAATAATTACTGCCAAAGGGGAAAGGGGATTTTACCAAAATTACAGACATTCCATGTTATCCAACCCAATACCAATAACTAACCCAGTTATCCTCTAACCCAGTGATTCTCAAAGTGGGCACCACCGCCCCCTGGTGGATGCTGCAGCGAAACAGGAAAGCAGTGATGGCCACAGGTGCATTTATATTTCCTATTAATTGCTATTAAAATTAAAAAAAAAATAATTTCCAGGGGCGCTAAGTAATATTTTTTCTGGAAAGGGGGCAGTAGGCCAAAAAAGTTTGGGAACCACTGCTCTAACCTAACCCCAAGCCAAGTAACCAGAGGAGCTGTGTGAACAATATTCAGCTTCTCACTTGATAACTTTGGCTTGGGCACTGTTTGTAGGGTCAGGTGCTTAGCTGAACTGAACATTCACAAACCCTGGTGGTCATCAGCACACCTTGGTGGCCACCCAGGCATCCCTATCCTCACTCAGCCTAGATCCATTTACCATCTAGGGATCTTGGGCCAGCTTGTCAGGCCCATCTAACAGAAGCACCATACCACCCTGTATAACAGTAACAAAAGTGGGTAAGAGTACCCGGCCTGGTGTTAGGAGGACCTCGGTTCAAATGTGACCTCAGATACTTCTTAGCTATATGACCCTGGGCGAGTCACTTAATCCCCATAGCCTAGCCCTTGCCATTCCTCTGTCTTAGAATTGAGGCTAAGATAGAAGATAAGGGTTCTAAAAAAAAAAGTTTGATTTAATTTAGAAAAAATTCATCTCTTTCTTTAGAACACTCTTGGATTAAAGGATATTAGCTGGTGGAGTAGAAATCCCAAAGAGAATATCTTTGTTCATCCCCATTAAGTTTAGCTGAAGTTTCCTGGGCTGAGGTTCTTGGTAGATTCCATTGAGAAAAGTGCATGGCAATGATGCTATGAATGCAGAAAATGAATTTCACCTTATTTTTGGCTAGGTTTTTAAGACTAGGGTCAATGCAGAAACTCAAACAAAGCCCAGGTTGTGGAAAATCCAGGAGATGGAAGGGATGGAAAAAATGCCATCGTTGTTAGAAGGCTTTAACGAAATATTCTCCACCGCCTAAAAGGGGCCCGACTGAATTAATGGCAGAAAGATTTGTGGACGAGGGCGTGGGGAAGGATGATCTTGTATGTACATTCCCCAGCTGGAGCTGAAGTATTTAAAGCAAGTCTATTGTTGGATCTGGCCTCACTGTGATTTATGGGGCTATCATGATGCTCACATGGGAGCAAGAAACATGGGACTGGTCCTTGGCCTCGAGGAACTCTGAAGGCGAAGAGTCTGAATGTTTCCCCCAGGAAGTTGCAAAAGGCCACATAGTGCAGCCGTCCATCAGAGAAAGAAGAGTCAGATGGGTTATTGTGTGTCCTACAGGAAAAAAAACTCCAAAGCCCAAACAGAATGAAACCAGCCATTTGTGGTCTGGGCTAACTCAGTGCTTTCCAGTGCCTTGGCTAAGTGTTGCGTCATCTTCTCATCTGAGTGTAGGAGGAAAGGAACTGTGAAGGCATAGTAAAAGTTTATTTCTGACCCAGCAACTTCCTCTTTATTCTGTCCTCTTGTTTCTGTATCTATTTCCTCTATAACACTTCCTCCTCCTTTCCAGGCTCCTTATTGCTCCCATATTCACTGCCTCATCTCTAATCTCATCGTATCATGGTGTCCTTTTTCCTAGGGGGACTTGCACATTGGTTTAAGGGTCCAGAAATATGTAATCCAAAGGGAAAATCGTAGCTGGGAATTTGTTCACTCGATAGTATAAAAATAATTGTGTGTGTGTGTGTGTGTGTGTGTGTGTGTGTGTGTGTGTGTGTAGACACAAGGACAGGTAGCTAAGCCTGCTGGGAGGCTCTGGAGTTGGAGAGGAAGGGAAGATGGTCCTAGGGTGTGATGCCAGCCTGGAATGGGCACTCTGAGGGTAGTGGTGGCCAGATAGCAGGCTGGCAGGTGGAGCACTGAGATTCTAGGCCCATGGATAGTGATCACTCTGGAGAGAGTCTGCCTAGAACAAGTGACTTTCTCCTCGATGGCATTATCCCAGAGCAAAGCTTTGGTGACCAGGTGCCTGTGACAGCTTTGCCCAAAGAAGGAGAGAATCATGATGGAAAGTCAGATGCTTGAAAGGCCAATAGGGGAGAAAGGGCCTTCTTGGGGTCCCTCAAATCCTACCATGGAAAGCAGTGGGATTCATTTACCTATGAAACCGTGAACATAGGAATGGGGCTTATGGGGGCTTGTAGCCTTTGAAAAGAGTTGTTCTTAGTGGGATGATATATTCAGGGCTAGAGGAAACCTTTAAAATCATATAATCTGACTCTTTCATTATAGGAATGAGGAAAATAAGGCTGAGGGGAATTAATTGAGCCTTCCAAGGTCACAAAAGAATAGCAAAACTGGGATTTGAACCTGAGGTCTCTGATTCTTGACTTTTCTAACTAAAACATAAGCCCATGGAAGGGAATGCTATCAGGGGCAAGAGAGGGCCCAGCAAATCTCTAGCAGGCTTTGGGTTTAGGAGGTGTTCAAAGAGGGTGAGGGGAAGGGAGAGGAGAGACTGAATGTCAGAGAAGGAAGGGGCTCAGGGTCCACCAAGAGCAGTCCTGGGCTAAATCCATGCAGGGAGAAGCCAGGGTTGGCTTTTCTGGGAAGTAAAAGGGTATGTTTGTAGGATGTGTGTGTGTGTGTGTGTGTGTGTGTGTGTGTGTGTGTGTGTGTGTGTGTGCAGGAGGGAGAGGAATGGATAATGGTTCAGGACACCCTGGTTTGGAGTCCTTGACCTAGCCCAGACTGTGCTAAGTTCCGGAAATCAAGGTCTATCCCGTTGCCAGCTACAGCTGACAATTAACCCTAGACTCCCCGGATTTCACTAAGTCATCAGTCAAGCCCCCCAGAGTAGGCCTCTATTATGGTCAGAGTCAGTGACCAGGCCACATACCAAGCAGCTCAGAGGAAATGGCTGGAATTCCTCCCTCAGCTCCTCACATGGGAGAACAAGACTGAAAAGAGCCTTCTCCAATGTTGCTGAAATGGGGGTGGAGCCCAGAGGATCATCTTGTGGGGTGGGGGCTTTAAAGCTCCAATCTTTCCTTTCCTAGCATAGCCCAGAGGCTGAGCTCTGAAGAAGGAAACTAGCCTTCTTTTTTTAGTGGGGAGGAGGAGGTTATTTTTTGTTTTGTTTTTGTTCTGTTCTGAAGCTGCCCTTGGAGGGATTATGGCTCTAGACTGGGTAATCTAAGAACCTGTCAGTATCAGAGCTGACCTGGGGATCAGGTTTAGACAGTCACCCCTTCATTGCTGTCATGATCTGCTCTTTTCCCCAGTAGGCTGAATGCTGACTGATTGCGCTCTATCCCTTCCTCCTTCCTTCCCTCCTTCCTTCTTTCCTTTTCTCCCTCCCTCCCTCCTTCCTTCCCTCCCTCCTTCCTTCCCTCCTTC
>NW_025386775.1:0-3436 GCF_016433145.1 Gracilinanus agilis
AGACAGAGACAGAGACAGAGACAGAGACAGAGACAGAGACAGAGGGAGAGGGAGAGGGAGAGGGAGAGGGAGAGAGGGAGAGAGAGGGTGACTGACTGGGCAGTGCATTGGGAGGCAGGGCCGAGGCCCAGTATTTACAATCTCTGTGGCCACAGAGAAGGCTGGACCCAAGCTGCCAGCCCTGTAGATTAAGTCATGTGAGCTGAGCCCATTTGTTTGGTCTTCTCTCCAGCTCTTGTTCATACATGACCCCAGGTCTATTGGCAACCCTTCAGGTAATAGAGATCTAGTTTTGCATTTTCTCTTTGAAGTCTAAACCACTTCCCTTTTTTTTTTTTTTAAACCCTTACCTTCAGCCTTGGAGTTAATACTGTGTGAAGGGCTAGGCAATGGGGGTCAAGTGACTTGCCCAGGGTCACACAGCTGGGAAGTGTCTGAGGCTGGATTTGAACCCAGGACCTCCCATCTCTAGGCCTGACTCTCCATCCACTGAGCTACCCAGCTGCCCCCAAAGATAGTTTTTTTAAAAAGGAAATAGTTCAAATCTGGTCTTTAGTTGTGTGACCCTGGTCAAGTCACTCAACTGGCAACTGCCTAGCCCTTACTGTTCTTCTGCCTTGGGATCAATACACATTATTGAATGTAAAATGAAAGGGAAGGGTTTAAAAAAATGACCACAGTGGGAGGGGCCAAGAGAAACTAGAACTGTTGGGGGTCTCGCCGTTCTGGAGAGCCATTTGGAACGCGCCCCTTAAGGCTCTAACGCCTGCATTCCCTCTGAGCCAGGCGGTCCACGAGCTGTCCTTCACCCCCGGGACATCCAAGAAAGAAGAAAAAGATTCCGATGCTCATAGCTATGAAGTGGAAACAAGGGGATGCTCATCCACTCGGGACCGGCGAGCTACCAAGGAAAAATGCGTCAGAGAAATAAGCTGGAGAAACAGAAACCGCCCACGGAGAGCCACAGAACACGAACGTGCAAAGAGGAGGACAATGGACGGGCCCAACCGAGTGGCCGGAAGGGCCTGAAGCCTTCCTTCTGAGGACCACGAATGGAAACGGCCGCAGAGGAAAGCGCGAGCTGCAGCGATCCGCTGAGTTGTCTGCAGGCTATGAAGAGGCAAATGTAGGTCTGATGTGGGGAAAACCAGCTTCCTCATCATTTGCTATCCCAAAGGCTGCCCAGACAAGATGGCGGCTCCCCTCTCGGGTGGTCCTTGGCCTGAATGGCAGCTGGCGACGAGGAAGGTCGTAGAAGAGGATGCCCGTCCCGCCGGGGCCGGACCACTCGGCCCCGAGATTCTGCCTCGAGAACGAGAATCCATTCGATGCATCGCACAGGACTGGACCAAGAGCTCAGGACCGGCTGGGCAGCCCATTCCAGGCCCGAGGCCGGACGGGCTGGGACGGCAGCAAGAGCTCCGGCGCAGGGCCCTGCGTGCGTGTATGGCGCCCCCTGTCGGGCCTTGAGGACGAGGACGGCTCCTGTGGGCTCGGCACATGGCCTGGACAATCAAAGTCTCCATCAACCTCTTCCGGGACGGACGGAGCCCCTTCATGGAATCCAGTCCCGGCCTCAGAGGCGGGTGTCGGGAGAAGGGCTGGGGGGTGGCGGGATGGCGGGATGGAATTGGTGACCGGAATCCCGTCATATGCTTTTGCTAAACAGACTGTCTGCCTTCCTCCTCCCGATTGATTCTTTCCAGGAAGAAGGAAAATTTCATATCTCAGACCCAGAAATCACAAAGTCTTTTACAAATGTCTCCTGAGGGGGCAGCTGGGGAGCTCAGTGGATGGAGAGTCAGGCCTAGAGATGGGAGGTCCTGGGTTCAAATCCGACCTCAGACACTTCCCAGCTGGGTGACCCTGGGCAAGTCACTTGACCCCCATGGCCCACCCTTACCACTCTTCTGCCTTGGAGCCAATACACAGTATCAATTCTAAGACTGTATTTCCAGAGTTGAACACAGAGCTTACCACACAGTAGGGCCACAGGAAATACTAGAAGATTGATGGAGTCCTACTCTTTCTTCTTCTTCTTTTAAACCCTTACCTACAATCCATATTGTGTTAGTTCCAAGACTAAAGTAAGGGCTAGGCAATGGGGTTAAGTGACTTGCCCAGGGTCACACAGCTAGAAAGTGTCTTGGGCCAAATTTGAACCCAGGACCTCCCATCCCTAAGCCTGGCTCTCCATCCACTGAGCCACCCAGCTGCACCCAGGGTCCTGCTTTCTAAAGTTTGTATTCAGAAACCTCTTCTGTCTCAACCTCGAAAACCAAGAGAGGAAGGAGCAAAGTCCTCCAGAATCCGTTCCCTAAAGGGACTATGGAACAGGTTTGCTGGCCGAAGCATAAAATGGCATTAATCTTTAGGAAAACATTTGCAGCCTCTTCACCACGCAAATGGGAAGCCTAAACAGCCTCGCCCGGCTCCAGCGACTGGAAAAGACAGACGGGTTTATGATTTGGGGATTCTGGCTGGGATTGTAATTCATGGGGTTCTTGTTCGGGGGGGGGGGGGACGGAAAGGGACTTTTCTTAGTTCTCTGACTTATTTCTGAGAAATAAGGCTGCTCTGGTAGAGGCCTCTGGGGGGGACCGAAGGGATGTCAAGTTCAAGGGGACACCAGAGATTCTTCTCCCACTTTTTCACACGCTGAAAACCTTCAGGGAACAGGGAAAGCCCAAAGAGCCATAACACAGAGAGGCACTTCAGCGCCCAGAGGATAAAAGCAGAGATTAGCGGCTCATTTCATTATTGGAGCTTCTTTTTTTTTTTTTTTTTTTTTTTTTGCCTCGAAACATTTTTTTTCTTTTTAAAGAGAAATAAACAACCCTATCAGGATGCGGACTTTGGAAGCGAGGAGGCAGCCCGGGGAGGCTCTGGGTAACCTAAGCCTGCCTTGCCGTGGCCCTATTTGATTTCAGTCCGGGAATGGGGAAAACCCTCCCTGCTGCTTAGGTCTCTGCTCTTCATTAGTCTCCCATGGAGTCTGGTGTTTAGCTTTCCAGCTCTCATTCCCATCCCACACACTGGGCCCCGGAGCCCCTCACTTCCCTTGCACCCCCCCCCACACACACACACACATATCCATGTCACTGAGCTTTTCAAACAAACTTGCCCACCCACAACTCCGGCTTGATCCAAGGAACTGTTTCAAGAATCAGCCCTTCCCATAACTAAGTAGAAAGAAGTTATATTTGAAAGAGGCAGCTGGGTGGCTCAGTGGATTGAGAGCCAGGCCTAGAAATAAGAGATCCTGGGTTCAAATTTGGTCTTAGACACTTCCTAGCTGTGTGACCCTGGGCAAGTCACTTCCACCCCATTGCCTAGCTCTTACCACTCTTCTGCCTTGGAGCCAATACACAGTATTGATTCAGTGATGGAAGGGGGAAAGGAAAGGAAAGGAAAGGAAAGGGAAGGAAAGGAAAGG
>NW_025386776.1:0-2542 GCF_016433145.1 Gracilinanus agilis
CGCTATAGGTGTTGTGTGTGGAGGGGGTGGGGGTGGGGTGGTTGCTCAGTCCACGATTTAGTGAGAGCTGTTTCACCCCTTTATAGCATGGAAATGTCCCGATTCCACGTACCTTCCACGCTGCACCCTGTTGTGGGGTTCCTCCGTTCGTCTGGACTTGTTTTTATGTCCCCTTGAGGAGTCTTGTGTGTTTTAGGTCAGGAGAGGTTAAGAGCTGCTTTTTACTCTGCTGCCATCTTAACCCGGAACCTACATAGCACTTTTTGTCTGTCTCTCCAAACTGCCTTAGGCTGGAAAATGACTCTCTGTGACTTTCTGGGCTTTCCCAAACAGAATTCAGACTGGTGTGTATTCTAGGTTGTTGCAGAGGAGGAGTGCTAGGCAATCTAGGTAAAAAATGCTTCTCACTCCCCCATCTTAGCTTTGTCCTCCTAACACTTAATATCTGCTCCTTTTTTGGTGGATTTCCTGATTCTGTAAGTAATTACTCTGCCCTACCAGCAGTGCACTTGCTGCTCTCAGGACAGTGACTTTTGGATTCTGCATCTGGCCTTTGGCCTATTGCTTCTGAGTGAGGGGAAGAAAGTTGCCCATATTGTCTCTCACGTCATGGTAAAAAATGAACCACACCCTTGAAAGGCTCTTATAATACTTGTATCTGCTAGTTCTAAAACTAAATAAATATTTGACAGCAGCTTGCTTAGTCAACCTTGTGATTTGGTGAGAGTAGCTCCTTTTTGTCTCTAATTATTAGGAATCATAAGACATGAGATGTGAAAACCCTTGGGAAGAAACTTAGGAGTACCCCAACTGTTATTCCAGATGCCAATAGGAGGGAGGAGTTGGCATACTATGGTTCATGTCTAGCTTATCACCTCAAAACATTGTCCTCAGAGTTCCCAGAGAGCTAGGGAGATTGAATATAATTCTGGGAATAATTAAGAAGAGCTTTTGCATGTTACATTCCAAATGGGCAAAACTTAACCAACTGCTCTGCCTCATTCTCCCTAGTGATAAAAGTGGAAACAATTTAACAATTCCCAAACAGGACTTCCAGTTCTGGAGCTAAGATGGTGGAGTAGAAGCGGGGAAGCTCAAAACCACTATGAGAATCCTCTCCAACCCATCTAAAAATAATATGACAAGATGAATGCAGGAGTGAAAGAGGAGACAAAGTGAAACGACTTTCCAGAAGAGAAAAACCTAAAAGGTAGGCAGGGAATATCTGGGGCACTGGGGTGAGAGGGGAGCACAGCCAGCAGGAGAGTATAGCAAGGAGTGAGGAGCAAGCCCCCCACTCCACATCTGCTGTACCAAATTCTAAACCTGAGCCCAAGGTAACATCCAGACACGGAGGTCCTACCTGGGCAGATAGAAGTCCAAGCCAACGAGCACCCCTTGAGGTTCCAAGCAAACCTTCACTAGGGTCTGGAATTCCAGCCCAGGGCAGACTGTTGCTAAGGCAACCCCCTGATCTGTGTGGGCCCAGAGAAAGGCCAGGAGTCCCAGCCAGGGCCTATGGAGAGGACATAGATCCCAGTTTGGGGTAGTTGGTGGACCCAAAGCTGGGCCCCCTGAGCCTTTTGTCAAAGGCTCAAGGGCAAGGCAGTCTGCTGTGTGCATGACCTGATCAAGCCTAGAGTGAGACCAAAAGCCTACACCCAACTCTAAGGTGAGAATGTCAACCACCAGCAGTCTCAAGGGTTAATTGAATCAGCAGTGGAAGGTGGCCCTCAGAACTCTCAGCTCTCAAACTATCATACCAATTTTAGTAGAACAGAAACTGGCAGAAACTTAGAAATAAACCTAAGGATAGCATCAAGGAAGGACTGAAGTTTAAGAAGGTACCACAGAGATAACATAGCCTACTTACAAAAAGGTTGGGAAAATGAGCAGACAACAAAAAAGCACCTAACTGTAGAGAATTTTTATGGAGATGAAGAGCAAGGCACAGACATTGAAGGGTACAGTGAAAGCAAAGCTAACTCACACAAAGTCCAAAAGAAAAATATAATTGGACACAAATTCTGGAAGAAGTCAAAGAGGATTTCAAAAAATAAGTAAGAAAGGCGGAGGAAAAATGGGGAAGAGAAATAAAAGCAATGCAAGAAAAATGGGCTAAATCAAAAAGGAGGCTCAAAAGCTAATGGAAGAAAGTTATTCCTTAAAAATTAGAATTGGGCTGATTCCAAAGCCAGGCAGACCAAAAACAGAGAAAGAAAACTACAGACTCGTCTCCTTAATCAACATAGATGCAAAAATCTTAAACAGAATACTAGCAAAAAGACTTTTGAGTGATAATATATGTATAACCCAGTGGAATTGCTTGTCAACACCAGGAGGAGGGGGGGGGGGAGGAAAGACCGGAGGGAGACAACATGAATCATGGAACCTTCCACTGCTGGGTTCTGAATCTCAAGTCCAATGCATTCTCCCTACTAATTACTTCCTATTTATTCTGTATACAACTTGCTTCATATAGGTTTGTTTGCATGCTGTCTCCCTATTGGTGTGTGTAAGCTCCTTGAGAACAGGGACTGTC
>NW_025386777.1:0-1073 GCF_016433145.1 Gracilinanus agilis
AAATAGTTTCTTTAGCAGGAAGGCTGCAAATCTGTGTTTTTCCTAGGTATACAAATACTTAAAGAGAAAAGTGTTCATTCCCCAAACTGGCAAAATGAGCTTCATGGATGCATCCTTTTTTAAAAAAAAAATGAAAATCTTCAGGCAAAGTCAGAATTAATATATAAGGATTCTCAAAATGTGGACCAAGTAGAATCAAAGTGAATAATCTGTCATATCTATAGATACAAAACTTTAAATTTCAACTGAGGCAAGGGAATGGATGGCTGTTTCTAAAATGCACACACACATAGAGGAAGAAAAACTTTGATTAGACTATTTTTACAGTGGAGACAGTCAAAATAAATGAAATGCTTTTCTTTACCTTTTTAAAAATCTTTAAGGTACGGGTAGTGAGGCTTTTTTTTTTATCAACTTTACTATTTATTTTTTATTGACTTTACTATTCAAGGCAGAAGGGTATGCAGACATAGGCAAGGTCAGTAGTGTCAAATTAAAATTGAAATGGGGGCCACTAACCTATACATAAGGATCCCTTGTATGTCACATATTGACTTAGAAAACCACATATTAATATTAACTATGTTTTATTTTATTTGTATTTATTTTCCTAAATATTTTCCAATTACATTTTAATCTGGTTCGGCCATACTTCAGAGAGTTGTTGACTGGCTTTTGCCCAACAACCACATCTTTGACACCTTTTGCCAAAGCAACAAGTACATCTTTTTAATCATTTGCCCCATTGAATTTGTTAACTTAATACATTTTGGTGCTTAAAAAATTTGAATGCTTGGTTTACTCCTCTCGATGTGTATGTGAGGTTTATGGGTTTGGGAGTGGGGGAGAGAGAGAGAAAGAGAGAGAGAGGGACAGGAAGAGAGAGAGAGAGGGACAGGAAAAGGGAGAGGAAGAGGGAGGAGAGGGAGAAGGAGGAAAGGGAGAAAGAGTGCAAGAGGGGGAGGGAGAGAAAGAAGGGGAAGGAGAGAGAGGGAGAGAGAGGGGGACAGGGAGAGGAAGAGAGAGGACAGGGAAAAGGAAGCAAAGGAGAGGGAGGGGAAGAAGGGGAGGGA
>NW_025386778.1:0-12061 GCF_016433145.1 Gracilinanus agilis
GTCCAGGTTTCTATTAATTTCTGGTTTTTCTGGAAGACCAATTATTCTCAAATTGTCTCTTCTAGACCGGTTTTCTTGGTCTGTCACTCTCTCATTGAGATATTTCATGTTTCCTTCTATTTTTTCAGTCTTTTGACTTTGTTTTATTTGTTCTTGTTGTCTTGAGAGATCATTACCTTCCAATTGCTCAATTCTAGCCTTTAGTGATTGATTTTCGGCTATAATCTTTCGGTTTTCGGCCATAATCTTCTGGTTTTCGGCCATGATCTTCTGGTTTTCAGCCATAATCTTCTGGTTTTCGGCCATAATCTTCTGGTATTCCTTTTCAATCTGGTCATTTCTGGTGTTCACTTGCAAGATTTTACCTTTTAAACAGTTATTTTCTTGCCAGATCTCTTCCATTTTCCTCAAAATCTCAGTTTTGAACTCTTCCATAGCTTGTGAGGAGTTTTCCTTATTTGAGGAGGGTCCGGATGCTTGTTTGTTCTCCTCCTCTGTTTGCTCGGTTGTCTGGATTTTCTCTGTGTAAAAGTTGTCGAGTGTTAAAGGCTTCTTTTTCTTGTTGTTATTCTTTCTCTTCTGAGTTTCCTGAGTCTGGGTAGCCATCATTAGCCCAGCAGCTTCTCAGGTTTATCCTCGCGCTCAGTGTCTGTTCGCGGTCTATTGGCTCCTGAGGTCTGAGTTCTGGTTTTTTCCAAGGTTAAGCCCCCTGGTGGACCCCCTTACTTGATCCTCTGCAGGAGGTTCCTTTACAAGTCTCAGGGCGCTGCTTCCACAGTCGTATACCCGTCTGCACTGGTTCCCCACTCAGGTTTTCAGAGCTTTAGTTCCTGGCTGTGTCTGCCTCCACCCACGCCTCTGCCCGTGCCTGTACTCTGCTCAGCCTGCGCTCTGTGCCCAGTGTCCACTCTCTGCTCCGGCGCTCATATTTACCTTGCGTTCTTTGGCTTACTGGGGTCTTAAATCTTGCTGCTCTCAGGAACAGGCCCCGGAGCTGCCAATGACTTGATGGGTGCCCCAAACTTGCTCTATTTCTTTTTAGCTGGCTTCAGAGCTCTAGATCTTGTGTGTGGAGGGTTGGGGGTGGGGCAGTTGCTCAGCCCGTGATTTAGTGAGAGCCCTTTATAGCCTGGAAATGTCTCGAGTCCACGTACCTTCCACGCTGTACCCTGTTGTGGGGTTCCTCCGTTCGTCTGGACTTGTTTTTATGTCCCCTTGAAGAGTTTTGTGTGTTTCGGTCAGGAGAGGTTAAGAGCTGCTTCTTACTCTGCCGCCATCTTAACCCGGAACCCATCTCAACACATTTTATTCACTTCCATACTCTCTTTCCTATAGAATATCTCTAACTGCCCTAATAATAATGAAGTTCCTGGAAGCTCCATATGTCATCTCCTCTTGTAAAAATGTAAATAGTTAACCTTATTGAATCTCTTATGATTTCTCCTTCATGTTTACTTTTTTATACATCTCTTGAGACTTGTATTTTAAAGTAACTGTTTCTTTTCAGGTCTTGGATTTTCAACAGGAATACTTCATTTTTTTGAATGAATGAATGAATATTTTTCATTTTTGTTCTCTTGAAGAATTATGCTCAGCTTTTTCTGGATAGGTTATGCTTGGTTATAATCCCAAATCTTTTGTCTTCCAGAATATTGCATTCTAGTCCTCCACTCCTTTAATATGATAGTTCCTAAATCTTATTTTATCCTGATTGTGGCTCCTTAGTATTTGAGTGATTTATTTCTGGCTGCTTGAAATATTTTTCTTTTTTACTTTGGACTTCTGGAACTTGGGTACAATACTCCTAGTTTTTTTTTTTTCATTTTAGAATCTCTTCCATGTAGCTATTAATGTATTTTTTCAGTTTCTATTTTGACTTCTGGTTCTAGGATGGCAATACACTTATTCTTGATAATTTCTTGAAATATGATTTATAGGCTTTTTTATTTGATCATAACTTTCAGTTGTACAATAATTCTTAAACAATCTCTCCTTAATCTGTTTTTCAGGTCAGTTGTTTTTTGGATGAAATATTTCATATTTTCTTCTATTATTTTTCATTCTTTTGACTTTATTTTTCTTAATTTTTATTTTTTCCTTTATTTCTTAATATATCATGGAATAATTAACTTCTACTTCCCTGTTTCTAATTTTTAAGGAATTCTTTTCTTCAGTGAGCTTTTGCACCTCTTTTTTCCCTTTGGTAAATCCTGCTGTTTAATGTGTTTTCTTTTTTTTTACTTTAACCATTGAGCAATTTGACACTGCTATTTTCAGAACTAATTATGGGAATTTGGAAGTTTTCAATGCTTCCAAGGTGGTGTGACCTAGTGAGAGATACATTTAATGCTCTCTTGATCTAAATTCTGATCCTTACCTAGGAAGTGCCTCTGATCTCTTTAGCTTGCAATTAATACTGTTCCTCAGGGTACCTGATCCCTTGGAGCCATAAATGAAACTGTTGCACAGAGTCCTCAGATCCCTCTTGACTGAAAGCACTCCTCTCTATCCTTGAATTATGATAAAAAAGTGTGTATAAACAGTGGAGTCACCAAAGAGGGATCCCCTGTAATCTCTTTTTGATCAGTTGCCAGATTCCCCTTAATATCTCTGGCTTCTATGCTCCCAAATTTGCTACTATTTCTGTCATCACTTCTTAAAGCTTCAGTTTTCTCATTTGTTAAATGAAAGAGATCAACTAGATGGTCTTTTCTATCTCTGAATATATGGTTGTATAAGGCAAAGAATATAGAGGCAAGACCTATGTCTACTAAAATATTTATAACAACCTTTTTTTTGTGGTAAAAAGCAGGAGATAAGGCAATTATGCAATGAATGAACAAATTGTTGTATAAGAATGTAATGGAATATTATTGTATTATAAAAATGATTTGTAAATCAGAAAAACTTTTTAAAAATAATTGTATGAACTGACACAGAAAAATGTATGCAGAACCAAGAGACCAACAAACACAGAGATAAGTGTAATGTCAATCAGGCAGTAAGTATTTATTAAACTCCAACTAGATGTCAGACACTATGCTAATTGCTAGGGATAGTAAAAGTGGCAAAAGACAGTCATTTCAAAGATCTTATAATCAATATGTACAAACTATCTGCAGGATGATATAATATAACAGCTGTAATAGAATATGATAGAAGCAACTGAGGGAAGGCACTAGAATTAAGAGAAGTTGAGAAAAGTTTCCTGTAGAAGGTAGAATCTTAGTTGGAACTTGAAGGAAGCCAGGAATGGAGATGAATGGGGGAAGAGTATTCCAGAGAAGAGGACCAGAAAGTGAAAATGCCTAGAAATAAAAAAGGAGTGCCTTGTTCAATGAACAGAAAGAAGTCCAATGTTTCGGGAATGAAGAGTACAGAGGGTGAGAGGGGATAAAGTTTAAGAAGACTGGAAAGGTTTATAGAGGAGGGGAGGTAATTTAGGAAGGAGTTTAAGCAGCAAACAGGATTTTATATTGAAACCCAGAGGTAATAAAGGCTCATTGGGTTTTATTGACTATAGGGATGATGTGGTTCTCTCCTGGCTTTAGGGAACTCACTTTGAAGGCTTAGTGGAGGATGGACAGGAAACTTGTGGCAGTAAAGGAAAATAATACTAGAAGACATCAGAATTCAGATCAATTTAAAAATCAATCTTGACTCCAGAGAATATTGAGAAATAGTATTATAATATACTTATAAGATGATAATTATAATATATAAAATTATTATATAACATCTAATAATTATATAAATGAATGAAATGGTTATTAAGAGCTTACTTTGTACAGAGCACTGGGTTAATTGTTGGACTTATATACACAAAAGCAAGATAATCCCTTCCCTTAAGGAACTCATAGTTCTAGAGGGGGAGACAACACACAAGGAAGGTTTCAGCTACAAGTCAGAGAGAAAAGTCTCATGATTCTTAGGGTTCAGTGGCAAAACAGATATTAATACTTCTTCTTTAATATTTCCACTTATAAAATGATATTAATTTTAGATGTAGAACCATTTGACACTGTGAATGACTTTAGTGTCAAAAACTTCTTTCTTGGTTTTCAGCAGCTATAGCACCTGAGGGAGCAGTCACCAGGCTACATCTACACAGGGGTCACTTCTCAGGGTGATAGCTTGAAGGTATGGTCTGGAATCATCTGTATTTCCAAGGTTTTTGGATTCAGGACCCTCCATGGGGTCCTAAGAGGGGATAGTGGTCAAGATGGTGGTGGTGATTTGATTTAACTGGCACATGTTGCCTCTATCTCTCCCTCAGGGTGTCCTGCTGTGCCCAGCTAGGCTGGCTTGCTTACCCTCCGAGTAGCAATTAGTTGGCAGCTGGTGGGTCAGAGAGGCAGTGAACTCTGGGTGTCAAATGAGGTATATGCTGTCAAAAATGCGCATTGTGTCCATTTGTTTTACTTAACTCAGCTATGTTGGAAGGGAGGTCCTGTTGTGCCTGGAATGGTATAGGAAACAACCAAAATTTAATACAATTTTTAAAGGAAAGAAAAGTTTTCCCTTTTAATATTTAGGGGGCAATGATTAAGTGTTTGAAGGGCTACCATGTGGAAGAGCAGTTGGACTTATTTTGCTAGACTCTGAGAGCCAAATTAAGGGTAGCAAGTGGAAATTTCGGAAAGGCAGATTTAAGTTTGTTAGGAAAAACTTCCTAATAATTAGAGCTATTCCCAAATAGAATGAAATTCAATGAAAGGCAATGGGCTTCCTTTTAACCTCACCTAGGTGTTTAAATCAAGGCTGGTTGACTATTTCTCAAGTATGTTAGAGTAGAGATCCTTGTTTTGATAGAGGTTAGACAGGTGTTTGGCAAGTTAATAAACATTTGTTAAACAACCTACTATGTATGAGACACTGTGCTAAATGCTGGATGTGCTTGGAGGGCCTAGTCTTTTCAACTCTGAGATTCTATATTACCTTTCTTTCATGGCACCTCCTACTGTCTCCTGATTTCTCATTTTCTGCTATCCTGACCTACATTGCTTGGGTGAATTGGGAAGGTTAAGGGAGGGGGCCTGGTGATTAGCCACTGGGCTGATTCTAGCCACTGGGACTCCTTCAGGTTTTAGAATTTATGATTTGATGATCTTTAGAGGGTCATCTTACTACTATTCCCATTCGCATTAGCATTTCTTCCTCCTTTCCTTTTAAACTATTTTTCCTGTTCTCTCTCCCAAAGAGAATAAAAATTCCTTGAGGGCAAGGACTGTTTTATTTTTTTCTTTGTATCTTCAGTACCTAGGATAGGGCCTGGCATATTATAACCTTATGAAGAAATAACAGGAACAAGCATTTGTATAGCATTTTAAAGTTTGGAAAGTGCTTTAAGTAACTATTTCTCATTCAGTCCATACAGCAACCCTTTGATGTAGGCACTGTTATTATTTCCACTTTATAGATGAGGAGATGGAGACAGTCAGGATCATACAGTCAGTAAGTGTGTGAAGAATGCTTTTTACTTATATTTTCCTGACTCTCCATTAAGTTACCTAGTTTGTTGATTGAAGGATTGATAAAAATGACTTTAAATGATAATTTGATGTTTGCTATATTACAGCTTTAGCATGGTGTAGTACAGAGTTTGGCTTTGGCAGTGAGAGAACTGGGCTCCAATCCAGATTCTGACATGTCCTAGCTATGTGTCTGCAGGAAAGACATTTAACCTTTTATGGCCCCAGCTTTCTAAGCAAGAAAAATGAATAGAGCAATTCTTAGATTACCTACTTCTCAGGGTCATGGAGAAGAAGGCACTTTGTAAATCTTCTGTGGCTATAGGAAAGTGACTTCTCATAGCATTCTAGATTTATAGTCAGAAGAAACATTAGAATGGGGTGCTTAACCTGGGATCCATGAACTTGTTTATAAAAATATTTTGATAACTGCATTTCAATGTAATTGGTTTTCTTTATTATTCTATTTATTTATTTCATTCATTTAAAGAAACATCATTCGGAGAAGAGATCTGTAGGCTTCCTTAGTCTGCTGAAGACATAAAAAAAAGATGTACCACCTGGGCTTTAGAGAGCATGCAATCCAGCCCTGTCATTTTACCTCTTGGATCACAAACTTGCCCTGCAGGTTTATCAGGTAAGGACTCCTTAAGGATCAGTGGATGTCCCCAAGCTGGGACAGATGTTGCCAGAGTGCCTGCAAGTTGTTTTCAGCCCCCAGCTTCCTGAAAGTGGGGCATCCCTCTGGCCATTAGTCAGTAGCTAGCTGAAATTAAATAGAAATTTGGTCCATAGAAGAGACAGGGAAAAAAATGAAGTTGAGTGTATTTTTGGTGCAGAAAATGAGAATGATGTAGTATGTATGACTGACAGTCCCTTGTACTGAAGGCAATGCTCATTTAGTGTGAGAAGGGACATGTTTCTTTGGAGCACTGATTTTCATTTTTGTGCATTGTAAATTATTAATACTCCTATTAGAAAAATAATAAGAAACCTCAGATTAAATGGAGGAGGCATAGTTAGTCAAAAATTCCTTTTGATAATTTTTGACCTTTGAAATGTGGCTGAATCAGACATATGTAGACTGCAATCTCTAGGGAAGCATTATTTGTTCCACTTAAAATAGGTTTCTCATGGGCCTTCTAGAAGAACTTCAGCTCAGCACTCTGCCTAGCATTCAGGAGGTGCTTAATAGATACTTGATTGACTTGAGTTCCCATAAATCAGGAAGCTAGGTCAATTGACCTTTTGCAGAGTCCAATTCTGTGATTCTTGTTTGTGTTCCCACAGGATAGAGTCTGAGAGCATGGACAGTGTATAAAAGAGCTTTGGTTCAACATATATTGCATTGTACTTTGGACTTATTCTTGATTCTTATCTCTCTGTCTCTTTCTTTGTCTTTGCCTTTGTCTATATCCCCCATATTTAACTGTATGTCAAGTCTTTTCAATTCTATTCCTGTGAATCTTTTGCATTTACAAAGTCTCTATTTTGGGTCCTCTTTCGTCTTTAGTCTCTCTTTCTTGGTGATCACATCAGCTCCTACTCCTTCAAATGTCACATATCATCAGATGATTCCAAACTCTGCAAAATCTAATTCCACTCTTGTACTATAGCCCCTCATTGGCAGCCAGAATGGATGTTACAGAGGCATATATAACTCAATATGTCCAAAATGGAACTGTTTATCTATCACTCAAACCACCCCTTAACTTCTCAGTTTCTGTCAAGAGCATCACTATCCATACAAGTTGGCCATTTGAACCGCATTTGACTCTTCATGCTACCTCTCCCTTTACATTTGTTCAGTTGGCAAGTCTTGTCTAACCTACAATCACACCATTCCTTGTATCTGCTTCCTTTTATTGACTCACACAAATATTGTTGATTTCTAGGCTCTCCTCACTCTTTCTTGAACTATTGCCATAGCTACCTTAGTAGTCTTCCTTTTTTCAGTATTTCCTTTTCTAGTCCTTCTCCATAGAAGTGACAAATGAATAACCCCCAAACCATATCTGTCCCCTACATATCTTTTAAATCCAGCTGGAGATGGAACAGGGAAGACCATGGGTCAATGTGCAATTGGGAAAGCAGTAAGCAGAACTAAGGCAAAAGCCCTAAATATGAAGTTAAGGGGTCCAAAGAACTAAGTAAAGGAACCTTACCTAAGTCTGCAGAAAATAGGGTAATAGCTTGGGGATGCCAAATAAAGCTGGGAAAACATCTCAGAGGGAACATTTGTAACCACTGGATTGTCTCCAATAAGGAACATATCTGAGATAGTAGCCTTTTCTAGTGGAAATATGGTAACCATGAACTCTTTTCCAGTTAGCCCAAAACAGTATCACTTGGACTCAAGGACTATGTTAATATATATGTATATGTTTAAACATATTCTGTGTATATATATATGAATATATTCACTTATATAGATCTTGAGCCCAAGCACAATACTCTCTCTGTCTGTCTTTCTGTCTGTCTGTCTGTCTCATCTATCAACCTATCTACACACAATATACACTTATGTATGTACAGGTGTATATGTATATATACAGTTTGGACTCAAGGATTGTGTGAGTTAATAAATATGTGTGTGTTTTTGTATATGTATGTGAGTCTATATACATCTCTGTGTGCTATGAATAACATATTATATAACATGCAATATATATATTATGTTATGTTATGTTATATTGTATTATAGTTATTATATTATATTATAATGTGTATATGGGAGTATTGTGGAAAATATAAGCAAGGTAATGGGGTCACCAGGGATATTATTAATAAACTAAGTAGTTTGTGGGAACACACTCTAGGATTTATGAGAGACTGGACCAGGGTGGAAAGACCAGAGTTTACTGGATTTCCACAGGAATGACAGTTGATCTTAACTGTCTCTCAGCTTTCACTAGGCCAGAGACTAGAAACAGGCTAACAAGGTAAAAGGGACTTAACAGCTATAATTATGTTTGATTAAAAGGTGGGAAAGGATTTCTATACTTAAAATCTAAAGGATAAAACCACAGGGCAATGGGAGGACTTATTCTACTCTTATTCTACTCTTATCTAAGTGATCTAAACTAAGAGGCCCCAAAGAGCTGTAAATGGAGTCTCTGCCTCAGACTTGGAACCTGCCAGGCTTGAGTACCGCTAGGGGCTTTTGTGGCTTTGGGATTCTCACTGCAATCCACTGATGATCTCTGGATGCCAGGAGCTAAAGTTGTCTCAGGTACCAGGTAAAGAGGGTTTTGCTTGAAGCACTGTCCACCAGAACTCAAACTTCACCTTCTTCCTTTGGCACTGTAGATCTTGTCTTTTTTGCTAGATGCCACACCACACAGGATCCCAGGGGAAATCAGGAAGCAGGGTGTCCTTTCCTCTGAGGTCTCCCAGGCTGGCAACAGTTTTTACCCATCACTAATGGAGTCCTCACTCAGGGCACAGACACACTTCCTCCTCCCTCATTCCATCCTGGAATTCCCAGCTCCAGCTCCTTCCTGCTATGTACTTCCTAATCAATACCTAACCAATACCTAATCTAATCTTCCTCACAACAGTATATATACTCACACAATCCTTAAGCCCATTATATGTATAGATAGATATACATGTACATTCATATGTACATACATATATGTAGATAGCTTGCTGGCTAAAAATAGTATAACTTGGGTTCACAGTTTGTATAATTATATATACTTACATTTACAAACATTCATACACACATGTGCATCACAATACACATATATACATATGCTATATAATGTACCATGTACTATGTTTTATATAACATATCATATATTATGTGTATGTGTCTATTACACTATATAGATACTTGTATATATCTATGTGGGGGGGAGCATATATACTCATATAGCCCTTGAGAACACAAGCTATACTGTTTTTGGTTATATACACATGTATGTATATAAATGTATATTTATACACGCACACATATGTGTATGTATAAAATCTGACACATTTCCTGTCTTTAAAGTGCTTATCATTAGTTGGGAAAAGAAGTTACACATGGGAAAAATCAATATAAATCAATAAATGGCACCTGCAAATATGAACAAAAAAGAACTTTGAAGACCTCAAAGGTGAGAGAGATCTTTGGGCTCAAAGGACCTCAGAGGAGAAGGAGGATTTGGCTGGACTAAGAGATTTGAGGGATGACACAATAGGTCAGGAAACAGGAGCATGGACTGTAATGATCAGGGCATCTTCTCCATGAGCCAGCAAGGAGCCAAGTCTAGTTGGGCCAGATTTGTTATTTGGAGAACATGGTATGAACATTCATGGACATATAATGAAACACCTTAAAGTCAGTTTGAAGAGTCTGAAATGAATTCTTAGGGCAATGGATCACTGTGAAAGGGTTTGGATCTTTCCAAGTCTGTATGGCACTTACTTCTTCCTGGGTGTGGTACTCTCTTTAAATTCATATTAGTTAATAGAGAACACTAACAAGCCTGTATACATGATTGTGTAATTACTTTACATGGTGCATAATGCCATTAAGAACCTTTCATTCGAAGTCTTAAAAGCATATGTCTTTGTAGTTTAAATTGAAAGAATGATTGCCCACGACATGTCCTACCTATAGGCAGATTTCACAGTCATTTATTTTCAAATATCCGATGCCAGGAATGTAAGTAAGACATTCAGAACATTGTTTCTGTGCACTCAGATGTTGGCTACTCAACATAAAATTGATTGGTTAAAATGCCAAATGGAAGAATGACATTAAGTGTTCCACCCATTTTTCCCTAAGGCAAAATATCTGGTGGGTCCAACATATAGAACTTCTCTCACTTTTTACATTCCTTCCCACCCAATTTATTTTTTAAGGCATTTGGAGGAATTTTAAGCCTTCAGGAATGCTGGCCAAGCAAGACTACCCTCTTTTAAGAGGTTATTTCTTTGTGCTCAAAAAAATTGGCTCTTTTCTTCATTTGAAGGGTGAGCTTAGAGTCATAATAAAAGTTGCTTCTGTTCACTTGTCATTTATATGAATCCTGTGATTGTGGTGCCTTTGGGTTCGGAGAACCTTTTTTTTTTATAACAAAGTTTCTTTGCCATTTGTTTTTTACATTAAAAAGAAACACTTCTCGAAATCTATTCCTTCCAACCCTATCCTGAAGTAAGGAATAGCAGAAAGGGCCAGACTTTAGGGGTCATATCCTCTAGTGCTCTCATTTTAGAGACAAAGAAATTAAATAAAACTAGCTGACAAAATGATCATATCTTACGGAGCAAGCAATGCCCTATACATGTTATTTCCTACTTAGCATAAAATCATTGATCTTGGGAAGGAAGGAAGAGAACAAGCATTTATTAAGCACCTACTATGTGCCAGGCACTGTGCTAATGCACTTCGGAAATACTGTCTTATTTGATCATCATCACTTTGGGAAATAAGTGCTCTTACCTATTCCTGTTTTATAGTTGTGGAAATGATCCAGGTAGAGGTTAAGTGACTTGTTTAGGGTCACATATCTAGTAAATGTATGAGGCAGAATTTGAACTCAGGCCTTCCTGATTCCTATGTACTGTAACATCTAGGTGGAAAATATTTGGGGGCCACATGGTCTAATGCCCAAATTTTATAGATGAGTATTGAATTCTCAATCAGATGACTTGCCCCAAGTCACACAGGTAGTGAGCCCCAGAGGCAAGATTAGAATTCTGCAGCTAGAACCAGGGCACTTTCCTCTGAACTTCTCAGAGGAAGAAAGTCTGTTTCAACATTTGCTCCCAGGGACCAAGAGCCATCATTTCAATGAATCTCCCTATTTTGCAGAGATAAGTTGAGTACTATGGATGTGGAATATTCCATACATCACCAAACTCATCAGTTGATGATATGTTAGTTGTTTGTGTATAATTGCTTTTTTATTTCTCTTTTTCATGTTACAAGGGGTGACTCTTTGGGTAATGGAGTGGCAAGGATATGTTCAGAAACAACGGTGATTTAAAAAAAAACATTAATTCTTTTAAAAGAACTAGCCCACATTAGAGATGAGGGGATGTTAGTGGCTTCCCTCCAAAACTTACCTTCTCATTTATCATATAAATATCCTACATGTACATGGCCAATTTTTTCTTGTTGCCATAAGAATGTGAGCACTTTGATGACAATGAGAGTGATTTATTTTATTTTATTTTATCTTTTTGTATCTTCAGCACTTAGCACATTTGATGCATAAAAGGAACCTGATAAATGCTAAAGGGTGCAGTGGTTAGAACTCTGGACCTGAAATCAGGAAAATTTGAGTTCATATTTTCCCTTAAAAACTAGCAGTGTAACCCTGGGCAAGTCACTTGACTTCTGTCTACCTAAGTTTCCTCAATTCTGAAATTGAGATAAGAATAGCATATACCTCTAGGAGCTGTTGTAAGGATCAAGTATTTCAAAATATTTCAAAACTGTGACTAGCACTTACTGCTTGATAAATGGCTATTTCTTTCCTCCCTCCCTTTCTTCCTTCCTTCCTTCCTTCCTTCCTCCCTCTTTCTTCTTCTTCTTCTTCTTCTTCTTCTTCTTCTTCTTCTTCTTCTTCTTCTTCTTCTTCTTCTTCTTC
>NW_025386779.1:0-1448 GCF_016433145.1 Gracilinanus agilis
CCTATTCCCTGGAAGGTTCTCCCTCTTGGTTTGGTCCAGCCACTGAGCTCTGGATGCTCAGTGTTCCATGACATTCCATTTTCTCCTTGTAGAAGTGAAGTTTCCCAGTGGTGAGGGGAGTGTGTGTGTGTGATGGTGGTTTTTAATTTTTTTAGAAAAATTTTTTCCATGGTTACATGATTCATGTTCTTACTCTTTCCCCCTACCCTCCCACCCCCCATAGCTGTTGCACATTTCCACTGGTTTCTTCCTGTGTCATAGATCAAGACCTGTTTCCATATTATTGATAATTGTTCTAGGGTGGTTGTTTAGTGTGGGAAGCCGTTTGATATATTAAAGCCTTTGGAGAAATAGGATCAAATTTAGGGCCTGTTATCTGGATTCCCTACGTGACCAATCCAGACTGAGGCAGTCTTTGTGTTTGGTTCTGGTCACCTGAGCCCCGAAAAGCTCTGGTACTAGCAGGTAGGTTAATCCAAAAACAACTTGATCCCTCCAAGAGGCTATTAGGAGTCATTTAGAGAAACAGAGTCTGTAACAGATATTTTATCTGGATCCCATTACAAAATCATCGGCAAGTAAAACTGTGCGTATGATTTTTCTGCACTGCATGTCAGGAATGCAGACAGAATGGGCCATCTAAGATAAAAATCTGAGGCTCCTCTTTTGACTCAGTTTTGATCCCCACCTTTCTTAGAACTCCTATTGGAAAACTTTGAATTGGCAGACCAGCATCTACTGAGTTAATGATTCCTCTCCTTGATAATTAAGAAGCCTGAACCCTAAGGAACATTACTTAGATAAGTATGGCGCTTTTAGTCTTGACTTTATTTGTCCAGGTGCCTATAATCCTGGAAGACAGAACTCAATAAGTGAGCATCTCCATAAAAAATATTTCCTCTCCCAGAATTATCCCTACTAATTGATGGTTGGAATTTGGCCATTGTCTTGGTACTTATACCTTTACTCTTTAGACTTTAATGGGTTATGTATGATCTGTTACCCCTTCATAGCTGTGTTCTTTGTTTGAAACCAATATATAATAAACTCCCAAGCCCACAGAATTTGGAACAGCATGGGCTAACCTCTAGTCTAGTTGTTCTCATTTTCTTTCTCCTGCTTTAACCATCCTATGCCACCACGCCGCTCAGGACCCCAAAAAATCATATAGAGGCATGGCCTCCTATAGTTTAGAGTCTGCATCAACCCATGTATTCAAGCAGTTGTTTTTCTTCTGTGTTTCCACTCCTGTATTTCTTCCTCTGAACGTGGGTAGCATTCTTTTCCCTAAATCCCTCCAGATTGTCCTGGATCATTGCATTGCTGCTAGTACAGGAGTCCATCACATTCAATTTTACCACAGTGTTATCAGTCTCTGTGTACAATGTTCTCCTGGTTCTGCTCCTTTCACTCTGCATCAGTTCCTGAAGGTCCTTCCAGTTCACTGT
>NW_025386780.1:0-4906 GCF_016433145.1 Gracilinanus agilis
TCCCCAGAACTCTCTTTCCCAGCTTCCCATTTTTGTTCTCATGTTATGTGCTAACATAGGGAAAATATATTTTGATATAACCCCACCCCTCGCTCTCTTTTCCCAGGAAGGAGGTTGTGGAGGTTGGGTGAGAGCCAGGCAGGAAAAGTTTACTCACGTGATCATACTTAAGCTTTGTATTTCTATTTTTTATTTCTTCTACTTCAAGTGATTACTAATAAATCTTATTATATATAATACTTGGAGTTATTTATATTAATTTAAACTTTATGCAATATTTAATCATGTTCTACTTCCTCTTCTATTTCCTCATCTCCCAGAGTGAAAACATCATTAGATTTATCACTGTTACCCTTTTCTTCCCACAAAACACCATCTTCACTACCATCCATACTGTTTGATATACAACATTTTTAAAATTCAAGCATAATAGACTCAAAGATTTTGTCCAAAGTGGTTTTGATCCAGTTCCCTAATGCAATGACTGACAGTTTCTTTATTTTTCCTGATGGAGTAAATTCATGGTTTCTGACCAACATCCATTTGTTGTATTCTTTCCTCAAATAATCTTTGAATGGCTTATTAATTATGACATCTAACACTTTAATTGCAATATCATTCCTTCTGGAATAACAACTAGGTCAGTGTGCATTTCAGCAATTCTCTTCTTCACATTTTCAGTCAGGTGACCCTTGAATATGTCAAGTACGAGCATTCCTCTCTGATGTAGTAATGCACCCAGACACCTACTCCAGACCACATTCAACCAATCCAATACAAGTTCTTCATTTATTCATCCCTTTTCCTGCACATGAAAGGTCACTCTTGATGGTAACTTTTATTTAGGTAATGTTTTACACCTTAAAATTACATAAGGAGTCAGTTTTTGTCAATCATCTGTGATTGCAAGCACCATAGTCGTTCTAGTTTTCTCATTTCCAGTATTTTTAATCAACACTGATTTGGCACCTTTAGTACTAATGGTGACATTTGACGAAATATCAAAACAAACAGGAGATAGCCATGATTTTTATGTATGGTGAGTTGCATAATTCACAACTTATGGTTTCAAAGCTGGAAGTGTTCTAATATAGTGCTAATCTGACTTTCAAAGGTATATATTGGGGGGAAAATGTTGCACTGTATTCAGGCTAATATGGTAGGTAGGTGGAGGGGCAAAGTGGAAAGATAAAGAGGTAGGACTGAATATAAAAGTTTTGGGGGAAGTGTGTAAGAGATTGGCCTGGTTAGAGAAGAAGGTATTGGTCTTGGGAAGCGGTGGAAGATAGAATGCAAAAAAGTTTTTTGATAGGTTAAGAAGTTTAGATATTAAATGTTAGGGAATACAGAGCAAGAAAACAATGTGACAAAAGTGGTATTTTAGGATGATAAATATGATGGCAAAGGCCTTCAAGCCACTTCTAGTTACCACAATTACATATGACTAAATCCTCTTTGTCTAGATAAACATGCACATGAGACTCCCAAAGCTTATCCTGCTCCCCTCAGATCAGGAAAAAAGAAATTCATTCAGCTGATATGTTTTGTTATGGATTCCCTTGAGCTAACAATTAGCTGAACAGATGATAACACTGGTAATATGTTTTCTTTATTGAGTTGCTTGAGAAGGCACAATTGCTCACATTGATCACCTATGCTTTTGGCTACTGCATTTTTAATATTGGACTTGGACCAAAGTTGCAGCAGCTTCCATTCCATAGCCAAAGAAAGGAGGGGGCTATAGAGGATGGAGGCATCTATTCTTATAATCATCAGCAAGATGGTATTTAGGAGTAGAACCAGATTCAAACATCCTAGAATTCAAAGCCTTTTCTAGTCTTCCCCTAGCCTAAATATCCAGCATTATCTCGTACTCAGTGTAGACTTTCTCCAGTCAGTTAAGTTTATTTACTGTCCTACAAACATAACTATTTCATCACTATTACTTTGCTAATACTTTACTGTCTTCCTGGAATGCTTTTCTCCCTCTGTTTTTCCAAGTCTTTTGACCTTGTCCAAGATGCTTCTTTGGGTCCCTGCATTCTCTAGAATGAAATATAAATTACTTTGTTTGAATTGTAAAACTCCTCAAAATATGCCACTTGACTGTCTTTCCAGACGGATTTCATTATGTTTACCATGACTGAGTCTTCATTCCAGTCATATTGTCCTATTTCCCATACATAGTATTCCATTTCTTGTCTCTCTGCCTTTGTATAATCTGTTACCCCATGCCTAGATTGCTTTTACTTTTGTCTCATGGAATTTCTAGATCTCTTCTCAAGTCAAGAGCTACCTTTTGTACTAGACTTTACTGATTTCTGCTGATTGGTACTGAGACACCTGCATGTCTCCTAGGCATCTAAAAATCAATATATCTAAAGCTTACTTCATTATTCTACCCTCTAGACCTTCCCTTTCTCCTAAATTTTCATTTCAAAGAACAGTTGATATTTATACTACAAAAATTATTCTCAAAAATTAAGAAAAAAATTAGATAAATATAAACGTAACACCTAAGTCAGGTGTTATACAGAAAACAGAGATATAGACCAATATCATTAATTAGTACTTATTAAAACATTTTAAATAACATCCTGGCAGAAAGACTGGAGTAATTTATCAGTGAGAAGAATTATTCATTATGTGAAGCTGGATTTATACTAGGGATTCCAGTATGGTTCAACATTAGTAATGTACTAATTAGAAATCTTGAACCTTTGGATTCCATCTCCAAGAATTCTTTTTTTTTATTACCCAGCATCCTTTTCCCTTCATCCCCAGGTTGCATGCTTACATTGTTTGTATAAAATTGGCCCTAACTCCACCTCTTTCTCTCTTTTCCCGCAACCCTGGCTGGGTTAGCATCCTTCCTACTCTAGCTTTTTTACTTTAGTTATTATTAATAAACTTTATAAAATATAATACTTAATTATTATATATTAATTTTGAATCTTACAGTAAAACAATGTAATAAAATAAAAAATGAAAAATTCTAAAACCACATGATTATTGCAATATATGTACAAAACCCTTTAAATAAAGTATACCGCTTAATTACATTAAAAACTACACAAAGTATAGACATAGAGATATCTTAATATATGCTCAAAGTCATTTATCTAAAATTAAAATCAAGGGAAATCATTGAGTGCTCATGGATAGGATGAGCTAACATAATAAAAATGACCATCCTACCCAAATTAATTTATCTATTTAGTGCTATACCTATTGAACTGCCAAAAAACTTTTATTGAATTAGAAAAAAACTATAACAAAGTTCATTTGGAAGAACAAAAGACCAAGAATATCAAGGGAAATAATGAAAAAAAAAATGAAGGATGGTGGACTAGCAGTACCAGATCTTAAACTGTACTACAAAGCAGTAGTCATCAAAACAATATGGTGCTGGTGAAGAGACAGAAGGGAGGATCAGTGGAATAGACTAGGGGTAAGCAACCTTAGCAAGACAGTTTTTGATAAACCCATAGAACCCAGCTTTTGGGACAAAAACCCACTATTTGACAAAAACTGTTGGGAAAATTGGAAAACAGTATGGGAAAGATTGGGCCTAGATCAACATCTCACACCCTATACCAAGATAAACTCAGAATGGGTCAGTGACTTGAATATAAAGAAGGAAACTATAGGTAAATTGGGTGAGAACAGAATAGTATACTTGCTAAATCTATGGGAAGGGAAAGATTTTAAAACCAAGCAAGAGTTAGAAAAAAATCACAATATAAAATAAATAATTTTGACTATGTTAAACTAAAAAGTTTTTGTACAGACCAAACCAATGCTACCAAAATTAGAAGGGAAGCAACAAATTGGGAAAAAAATCTTTACAACAAAAAACTCAGACAAAAGTCTAATTATTCAAATATACAAGGAGCTAAATCAAATGTACAAAAAAATCAAGCCATCTCCCAAAAGATAAATGGGCAAGGGACATGAATTGGCAATTTTCAGATAAAGAAATCAAAACTATCAATAAGCACATGAGAAAGTGTTCTAAGTCTCTAATAATTAGAGAAATGCAAATCAAAACAACTCTGAAGTATCACCTCACACCTAGCAGATTGGCTAAAATGACAAAAGGGAGATTAATGAATGTTGGAGGGGATGTGGCAAAATTGGGACATTAATGCATTGCTGGTGGAGTTGTGAACTGATCCAACCATTCAGGATGGCAATTTGGAACTATGCTCAAAGGGCTTTAAAAGACTATCTGGAGGTTCCGGGTTAAGATGGCGGCAGAGTAAGAAGCAGCTCTAAACCTCTCCTGACTGAAACACACAAAACTCCTCAAGGGGACATAAAAACAAGTCCAGACGAATGGAGGAACCCCACAACAGGGCACAGCGTGGAAGGTACGTGGAATCGAGGCATTTCCATGCTATAAAGGGGTGAAACAGCTCTCACTAAATCGCGAGCTGAGCAACCACCCCACCCCCACCCCCTCCACACACAACACCTATAGCGCCGAAGCCAGCTAAAAAGAAATAGAGCAAGTTTGGGCCACCCATCGAGTCATTGGCAGCTCCGGGGCCTGTTCCTGAGATCAGCAAGATTTAGGACCCCAATAAGCCAAAAAACGCACACGAAATCTGAGCGTGGGAGCAGAGTGGACGCAGGGCGCAGAACACGGCTCAGAGCACAAGCACGGGCGGAGGCGTGGGTGGAGGCAGACACAGCCAGGAGCTAAAGCTCTGAAACCCTGAGTACTGGTCAATCTAATAAAAAAAAGGAAAGGAGAAAACCAAATTGACAGTATCAAAGATGAAAAGGGAGACCTCACCTCTAATGAAGGGGAAATTAAGGCAATCATTAAAAACGATTTTGCCCAATTATATGGCAATAAATATAACAATTTAGGAGATATGGACGGATATTTACAAAAATA
>NW_025386781.1:0-4054 GCF_016433145.1 Gracilinanus agilis
ATAGATAGATATTTTTCTCTTTCTCTCTCCCTTCTCTCCCTACTCTCAAGAAAGCATCACTTGACCAAAAAAACCCTAAACCATGCATATATAAACCATGTCTTTTGTGTTTCTATTTATCAGTTCTTTCTCTGGAGGTGGACATTCACGAGTTATTATTCAAACATTATTTCTGTAGCTGTATATAATGTTCTCTTGGTTCTGTTCATTTTGCTTTTCAAATTTTCTGTGGGTTTCTCCATTTTTTCAAAACAAACCTATAATCTTTTCTTATGATGCAGTAGTATTCCATGACAATCATGTGCCACAACTTGTTCAGCTATTCCCCAGGTCCATAGTTCTTATGAAACTTCAATATTTGTATTTGTGTAGATGGATCAGTCAATCTACCAAGTTATAAACCCTCTGAAGGTGGGAACTTTGATTTGTTCATGTTTAGATGCCCTGTGCTGCCTAGCAGAGTTCCTATTGTGTTTATTGAACCCTAGACCTACTTACTCAGGAACATGAGGGGCCCTTTGACATGTCTATGTTTATGAAAAGCTATCAATCTAATAAGACAATACCTCTAGTCTAGTCTAGACTAGCCTTGGCATTACAAGTGAGACCTTGATTACAGATCATAGTACAGGGAAAATGTTGACTGGATTTGGCTCCCAATAGACTTGGAAGAAATTTCAAACATACTTTCATTTGTTTATAGGCAGTAATGACTTTAATGAAGGAAAAACATATTACTTCAAACTAATGACTTGCCTTTCTAATAGAAATGTAAACAGTGGCTATTACTCAACTGGATAATTAATGTTTCTTTCATGAACAATTAGACTGTGTGTCATACATAAGAATCCAGATATAGATAATAATTACTCGTATTTACATGAGGGCTTTCCAGGGGTAAAAAGTTTACTGTTATTTTATTTTCTAAGATGAAAGTTAGAGAGAGACAGAGACAGAGAGACAGAGAGACAGAGAAAGGAAGGAAGGAAGGAAGAAGGGAAAGAAGGAAGGAAGAAAGGAAGGAAGGAAGGAAGGAAGGAAGGAAGAAAGGAAGGAAGGAAGGAAGGAAGGAAGGAAGAAGAAAGAAAGCTTTTCTGAAAAGGACTGATGTCCACCAACAGAATAGCACGCCTAAGAAGTAATTAGGTTCTTTATCACTTAATTTGTCAGGCAAAGGCTGGATTACCACATCAAGGCTATTATAGAGGGAATTAAAATTTTTTTTTAAAATTTAGAATATTTTTATATTGTTACATGATTCATGATCTCCACCCCCTTCTCACCCCTGGCCCAGAGCTGACAAGTAATTTGTAATGAGGGAACTGTTATGACCAGCTAAGGGGCCTTGGCAGATATTGAAGATTGTATATGAAAGGAGGGGTCCTACACCAAAGCTGAATGTGAGTTAGATAAGCTCTCACACCAGCAAGGCCAAGACCCCTTTAAGATCAGGATTCTCTGCCTTTGCCCCTGGGGGTTGGAACCAATCTAATTGGACAGTTAGTAGAGTTCCCAGGAAGGAGGTTGAGACATCCTGAAATGAAACTAGCTTGATAAGGCTGGGCCAATTAAGGTTATAATTCAGATCTTACTGCTGATGATAAATGCCTATAGATAAGGTAAAACAATGGCTTCAAAGATCATTTAAGCTTAAATTAAAAATGGATTTATTGGTTATTGGATTGAACTAGGTAAAATGGGTGTAGGAAAAGTGGGTGAAGGTAAGCTAAAGATCTTGCCTAAATTATGTCACTAATTTATTTTAGAAACACAGGTCAATCTTTCCTAGATGCAGAAGTATGAGAAAGGCTTGAGGGCAAATCTCAACTCTGATACAGATAGTTGCTGAGCAGCCCTGGGTCAGATGCTGATGACTTGATAGTTGAATTTATCTCTAGTTTATAATGAAGGTTGTTGGGTATGCCAATGAGCTATTAAATTTGTCTAGCAATGGTAATTGTTGCTACCTACCTTAACAAATCTACCAAAACCGCCCAGACCTCCCAGGGACCCAATTTCCACCCTTCTCCTCCCTAACCCTCAAGTTGAGAGCCAGAAGTGAAGTCAGGGGCTTGGGGACCCCCTTTTATACCCTCACCCGGCCTGGTTCTGTGTTCTAAAGTGGCAACTGCCAGCTTGCACCCCTACGAAAATGGTTGCAGATTTCTGCACATAACAAATTCCACTGGGTTATACATGTATCATTGTTCAAAACCTATTTCCATGTTATTCATATTTGCAGTAGAGTGATCTTTTAATATCAAAACCCTAATCATATTTCTATCGATTTATGTGATCAATCATATGTTTGTCTTCAACATTTCTGCTTCCACAGTTCTTTCTCTAGATGTGGATGGCGTTCTTTCTCATAAGTTCTTCTGTATTGTCCTGGATCACTGCATTGCTGCTAGTATAAAAGTCTATTACATTCGATTTTACCAAAGTGTATCAGTCTCTGTGTACAATGTTCTCCTGGTTCTGCTCCTTTCACTCTTCATCAATTCCTGGAGGTCTTTCCAGTTCACATGGAATTCTTCCAGTTTATTATTCCTTTCAGCACAATAGTATTCCATCACCATCAGATACCATAATTTGTTCAGCCATTCCCCAATCAATGGACACCCCCTTATTTTCCAGGTTTTTGCCATATAGAGGGAATCTTACTTAGGTAAGAGTTGGATTAGATGATTCCTGAGATCTTTTCCAATTCTCAGATTCTATAATACTGTTTCTGATTTTATGTGCCTGTGACTTAATGGGTCTCAGAAGACCTCAGCTCAAACACTTAGCAGTCATGAAATTGTGAATAAAGGTTTTGATCTCTCAGACTCATCTTTGGAAGTGTATAATAAAGAAGAACCCCCTTTCTAAAACACATGAAAATTTGGATGATCAATGCAAATTTTTCTTCTTTACAAATTATAATGTTGCTATTGTTCAGGGTTTTTCCAGTTGTATCCAATTCTTTATGACTCCATTTGGAGTTTTTGTGGCAAAGACAGTGGAGTGGTCTGCCATTTCTCCAGCTCATTTTACTGATGAGGAAACTGAGATAAATGGGGTTAAGTGACTTGCTGAGAATCAGGCAATATTAAGTGTCTGAGGTGAGATTTGTGCCTTAGGAAGATGAGTCTTCCTGACTCCAGGTTTAGTACTCTATCCACTGTGCTGCCTAGCTACCCCTAAACAATTATAATACTATATAGTACTTACTTTTTTATTCCCCATTTTGAAAAGATTCTAGATACAAGTCAAATCTGTTCTTTAAGTGTCATGGAGGATATAAAAAGCAAAAGAGTGTGAAAAAAAAGATCATGACTCTTTTAGGTAGCCAGACTCTTCCAAGATTAAATTAGATCATGAAACAAGGGAGTCAGAGTAGAAGGGTCCCATTAATGGAGAGGGAGAGGGGTTCATTCAGTGCCTCCTCCTACCTTGGGCTCAGCTGTGGTTTGTAGCTATTTCACAGGGAATAAAACTCAACCTTATGTCTGAAGACACTGTTATACAGTAGACTGGTAGAGGGTAAAGAATACAATTTTTGGAATCCTCAAACCAGAATTTAAATTTTGTTTCTAATGCTTATTGTTTCATAGTCAATTAATTCCTCTATGTCTCAGTTAACTCATATATGAAATGAGGGCAATACTTACCCTACCTACTTTACAGAATTATTGTGAAGAAAGTGTTTTGTAAACCTTAAAGTTCTCTATAAAATATAAGGTATTATTACATGAGTAACACTGATATTTTTGCCCCAATTAGAAGGTCATTACCCCTTAATCCTTCCCATGAGGCAATAAACTTTGTGACTGGGAAGGGGAAGTTAGCAGATGGTTCCAATTCTAAATCTGAATGGGCTGAAGAGGGTTTATTTGGGCAAAACCCAGGCAATAGGGCACTGTAGGTAGGTGGGAAAGTGTTGGTATAGTAGAAAAAGATGAATTTGGAAAAAGAACTGGATTTTTTTTCCTTAGCTCTGATGTGATTTTTGTACCACTTTACTTCCCATCTCTGGACCTTAGCTTATATATATATATATATGTATATGTAT
>NW_025386782.1:0-3362 GCF_016433145.1 Gracilinanus agilis
CTCTGTGTCCTGCTCCCGCCTTCAGAGTTCATGTGAGTTCTTTAGCTTTTTGGGGTCCTAAATCTTGCTGCTCTTAGGAACAGGCCCTGGAGCTGCCAATGACTCGATGGGTGCCCCAAACTTGCTCTATTTCTTTTTAGCTGGCTTCGGCGTTATAGGTGGTGTGTGTGGAGGGGGTGGGGGTGGGGTGGTTGCTCAGCCTGCGATTTAGTGAGAGCTGTTTCACCCCTTTATAGCATGGAAATGCCCCTATTCCACGTACCTTCCACGCTGTGCCCTGTTGTGGGGTTCCTCCGTTCATCTGGACTTGTTTTTATGTCCCCTTGAGGAGTTTTGTGTGTTTCAGTCAGGAGAGGTTAAGAGCTGCTTCTTACTCTGCTGCCATCTTAACCTGGAACCGATAATATTTTTTTTTAAGTGCTTAAGCACAATGCCTGGCACATGATAGGTGCTATATACAAAATTATTCCCTTCCTTCTCTTCCCTCTGGGACCTCCTCCCTTCTGCCATGTTCCTTTTCTCGATTTCCCATCCCTCCCCCAAGAAAAATTCTTCTATACTTCTAGTTTCTCAGATGAATATCTCCTCTTCTCCCAGCCTGAGAACTTTGGGGGAGACACCAATAAGTCCAGCCATAGCAGGCCTCCTCCTCTTCAGGAAAGCACTGAGATAGCCCCAATAATTGACAATGGAATTTCCCTAAAGCATAAACCCAAGAGCTACATTGAACACATGGTGAAGACGCAAAATCATACAGTCTCGAGAAGCCCCTTCCTTGACCATGAAGGTTCCTCTTTTCTTACTACAACATGACCACCATCATACCACCATCCGACCACATCCCTTCACAACCCTTCCTCAGTCCTGGAGGTGTGGGTCCTGGCCCAGTTATGAATGGGAGAGAGAGTGCAGGAACATCCTTTCTTTGTTGCCCTTCGGTTCCCTTCCACCCCACCCCAGGGCTCCTTGGGTGTCTTGAGATAAACCACATAGTCTCCTTGTGAATTCACCAAATTAGAGACAACTATTTTCTGCATTGACTGGACCATGCGATTCTTCTGCTAAACCTGTCTGTGTTTTAGCATTGGGCCCCCATGATTATCTGCTTCATAATATTGTGTTGTAATTAGTCCTTCATCCCTACATAGTTATGAACTACCAACCTCATTAATAGTCGGCATGACATTATCTGTTACCTTAGATGACCAGAAAAAAACTCAAAGTACCTCCACCAAATAATCTCAGAACACCACTGGCCCTTCCACTCTCACCCTGACCCAATGCCTTCCTTGAATCATATTTTAATTCAATGCCCTTGGGCAGTGATGGGCAAACTACAGCCCCCACCCAGATGGGGGGGCCCTGAAATGTTCTATCCCCCTATGCAACATTATTCCTAATCTGATGCATACAATGAGTAGGATACAATACAATGAAACTTCAAAAGAGTTGCTTTAGAAACAGCCTGACAGATGAGCATTTCCTTTCATTAGGCCCCTTCTTTAAAAAGTTTGCCCATCACTGCCCTGGGGCATTAAAAAGAAGGATCAACAGACCATCCAGTTGAATGTTTTTATACCTTTTAGTTTATTTGTTATTTAATTTAATTAAAATGTTTTAATCTTTATCCTTAGTCGGAAACAATACAAGTTTTGGTTCCAAGGCAGAAGAGTGATAAGGACTAGGCAATTTGGGTTAAGTAATTTGCCCATGGCCACATTTGAACTCAGGACCTCATATCTCTGGGCCTGGCACCCTTTCTGTTGAGCCACCTAGCTCTGCTGTACCTTATATTTTAAAAACCAATTATGATTTAATATAGTTTATACAAGGAACCCTATGATAAAATCCTACTTGAATTTAATTCCAGATAAAATCTGTTCTCAGATCTATGTCTTAGCAACAACAAAAAAGCCTGGGTGTGAAGCAGCTCTTCCTTAGATGCTCAAAAAAAAAAAAAAAAAAAAAAAAGGAAGGGAGTAGCCTGCAGCTCCAAGGAACCTTTAACACCTGGCAAGATCACCCAGGAAGGTATAGAAATTAGCCTCCATTTATATAGCATAATTTCTAGGCTTGTTTTTGCTCAGTTGTGTCTGACTTTTCATGACCCCATTTGGGATTTTCCTGGAAAAGATACTGAAGTGGTTTGCCATTTCCTTCTTCAGCTCATTTTATAGATGAGGAACTGAGGCAAAAAGGGTTCAGTGACTTGCTCAGAGTCTTACACCTACTAAGTATCTGAGGCCAGATTTAAATTCAAGATGAGTCTTTTTGACTTCAGGCACCAGCCTTTCCTCCCCTTTTACCTCCCAGATGCCCTTAATATCTAGTCTATAAAAAGCTAATGGTAATTGGATTGAGCACTAAAGTGCCTCAGTCAGAGCACAAAATTCATTGTTACAGTTGCTGTGTGATATGTTGGTTGTTGTCCTTCGCACTCAGAGGACCAAAATGACATCCCAGGTGATTTGCTCTGGTTCTTGAATAAATTGGATTTAAGTAAGGCAGAATTGCACAAAGTTGTTGGCCTTACTTCCAGACTCATTGAAGTCCAGTGGCAAGGCAAAAGTCAAGAGGACTAGTGATGGTGTTAACTTAGAAAAAACACAGAACCATCAAATAGTCATAAAGCCACCCTTTAATCAAGGAAAAGGGGGAGCAGGGCTACCTGGTGTCTTATTCAGAGCTGCGCCTTGTGTAGAGTCCAGGATTGAACACTGCTTCACTCTGATCCCTGACCCCCTGGGAGTGATGACTCCAAAGAACAAAGGAAATTGGGGAGCTTATATAACATTTGGGAAGATCCAGGGGCTGGGAAAGATGATTGACATTATACTGGTAAGGATGGGATTTACAATCAAGCTTGGGAAAGGAATCATAGCTAGAGGCTAGGGTGTAAGGGAAGGGGCTGCTTACACAATGGATACTAAAGGATGGTCCCTGCCCAGGTGTGTCTTCCTGGGAAGGGTCTTTGATACAATGGGGAAGACCACCTAAGACAAAAGGGTATTTAGCATTTACCCTAGGGTCCATTATTCAGGCTGCAACTGCTAGCCTGAGATTCCCTTCAGGGTGGATTCTCAAGGGAACTGGGAACAAGCACAAGTTTTCGGGGTCTCCAACCTATAAGCTATTTCTAAAACATGGGGTTCATCAGATTGTCAATGTGGAATCTAGAGACCCCAAACTTGTGGCTTAGTGAGATCTGATGAACCCCAAGTTTTAGAAATAGCTTGTAGGTAGTCTTCCCCATTGTATCAAAGACCCTTCCCAGGAAGACACACCTGGGCAGGGACCATCCTTTAGTATCCATTATGTAAGCTGCCCCTTCCCTTACACCCTAGCCTCTAGCTATGATTCCT
>NW_025386783.1:0-5200 GCF_016433145.1 Gracilinanus agilis
TTTTTTTGAAATACCAAAGAAGTATAGAAACAAAATGACATCTGTTCCACCCTTGGGAAAGAAGATGGCTCCAAGCTCAAGGCCAGCCTCGGTAAATCAATTCAGTAAATGGAACTGCAAGTTACTGGACTGGAGTGAACTCAAGTAATTTTGCAAAACAGGAAAGCTGGTGCATCAGATTGCATTACAATTTCCAGTGGAAGATTTCTGAGCCTCAAAGAAGGAAAATGGACAGTCTTTAATGAAGTTGGGGGGAGGGGCAGTCACTTTCCTAAATGTGAGTGTGGATCCTTCAGATGTGCAATGATTTAGACCTTCCTGCATCAGAGGCAAAGAGTACAGAAGTCGCCACATCCCTTCTGTAAATAAATATTCTCTACACACACTCTGCTCAAATTAGGAATTTATACCTAATTGACCATCTGGATTTGATAACAGTTTGGGGTCCAAAGGTTTCACATCCCTAATCCCAATTTACAATGATTCAATGTTTCATTTTCCTTATGTATTAAATCAATAATAACAGGCCTTGCACTTTTTGTATCGCACCTTGCATAATTATGTGTTTAATATAGAAAGAACCCACTTATCCAATATTCATTCATTTGTTCATTCAACAACCATTTATTCTGACAACCTCAGCCCTGTGGAACCCAGCCACAATATTGGAAGTCATTTAAAAAAGCTTTTGAGCGGTGGAAAAAGCTATCACGCAGGCCAGTGAAGAGACATGGAAGCTCAAACTTAAGAGATTTCTCTGACTCTTCTTTTGCACACAATTCTAATAAGCTTGGATATCTAGTTTCTCAGCAAACCAGGTTAGATTCAGGAAATTTAAAAACAGAGAGGACTCTTAGAGATGCAGATACAGTGAAAACAGCAAGAAATTTCTAAGAATGAGAAAGAAGAAATGGAAAGAAGTATAAAGCAACCAGAATAACTAGAAAATCAGAGCAGTCTGGGGCCATTACAAGTTGGGACAAACAACTAATTTGCATTTCAAAACTCCCAAAGAGTGTCACTGATTTTTGTAATAATGACCCTGAGAGATGATTTTAAAAAGGTAAATTATCAAGAGATAGCACCATGCTGTAAAAAAAGTGTTAAACCTGGAGGCAGGAGACCTGAGTTAAAGCTTCAATTTTATCCCTTACAAGCTTGGTAGCTTTTTTTTAAGTCAATTAACTAACCACTCTGAAATTCAGTTTTCTCATCCTCAAAAGGATGGTGATAACATTTGATTCCCTTTACATTACAAGATGATGGCAGAAAGAAAACACTTATAAAACCTTAAAATATACTTTTTTTGATCCAGATCTATGATTTCATCATTACAGGACACAGTGTGGAAATTCCCTCCAATATACTTTATAGCCTTTGAGGGTTTCCTGAAAGACTACTTGTTCAAGATCAAACATGAGACTGCTAAATGGGAGAGTCAGAGCCCAAACCTCACTATTGTGTCCAAGTCCAGGGTTTGTCTCATGCGGTCTCACTGCAATGTTCTCAAGATGGTACAGTGGGAAGAATGATGAAATTGGAGTCAGAGGACCTGAAGTGACAATCTTGGTCCTGCTACGGACTTCCTATTAAACCTGAGCAAAGTCCCTTAACCTCCCTGTGTCTCAATTTCCCCACTGATATAATAAACTGTTCAGTTATTTCAGTCTTGTCTGACTCTGACCTCATTTGAAGTTTTCTTGGCAGAGATATTGGAGTACTTTGCCATTTCCTTCTCTTGTTCATTTTACAGATGACGAAATTGAGGCAAATAGAATTAAGTGACTTTTCCAGGGTCACAAAGCCAACAAGTGTCTGAGGCCAGATTTGAACTCAGAAAGATGAGTCTTCTTGACTCTAGGCCCAGCATCCTATCCACTGAATCATGTAGCTAAAATAAAATGAGTAAGTTGGGCCAGATGATCCCTGAAGTCTCAGTCCTTACATCTATCATCCTAAATCACTTTTTTAAAATTTAATTTAATTTTATTTCACTTTTTTAAACCCTTTCCTTCTGTCTTAGAATCACTACTTTGTATTGGTTCTAAGGCAAAAGAACAGTAAGGGCTAGGCAATGGGGGTTAAGTGACTTGTCCAGGATCACACAGCAAGGAAGAATCTGAGGCCAGATCTGAACCTAAGACTTCCCATCTCTAGGCCTGGCACTCAATTCACTGAGCCACCCAGCTGCCCCCAATTTTATTTTATTTTTTAAAAATATTTTTCCATGTTTATATGATTCATTTTCTTTCCCTTCCCTCTTCCCTCCTCCCTCCCGGAGCCTAAATCACTTCTCCTGGACCTCAGTTTCCTCAACTGGAAAATGAAAGGTTTGGGCTAGATGACCATAAAGATCCATCTCAAAGTCTATGATTCTAAAATCAGCCTTTCAAGAATATTTGTATGAATTTAGACTTAACACCACAGCTAGGTGGCCCATGTGGCTAGAGCGCTGGATCTCGAGTCAGGAAGATCAGAGTTCAAATCCAACCCTGAGCAAATAATGACATCTTCAGTCACTTAACCACTTAAGCCTCAGTTTCTTCATCTGTAACATGGGATTGACAATAGCACTTTCCTCCCAGGATTGTTATAAGAAGATCAAATGAGATAATAATTACAAAATGCTTTTTAAGTCTTTAAGTGCTATCAAAATGCTAGCTATTGTTATTGCTATCATTAACTCTCCAGTCAAGCTGCTTGTATTTTACACATAGAACATTTTTTCAGGCCTTGATACACCTCACCCAGTTCTTTCTCTCAGCAACTATCAGTGAACACAACTCAGTCTCTAGTAATACAGACACATAAAAGGGGGATCAATTCATCATCCCAGCAGTCGTTCAGTCCCAAGTGGACCATTTACTAATTTATTTCCATATGTACCTGGCAGATAGATTAATCAGGCTTCCAACTCTAAAACCTGAATTGTGTTTTATTTCCCTAATAAGCTAATCCTGGGCAAGAGAAAGCAGGTGTTTACAGAGACATACATCCGTTTGTCTTTAAGAAACAAAGAACCCTCTGTCAACCTCAGAAGCCTGAGGAGGACCAAAGGATGTCAGGCTGGAAGGGATCTTTTCAAATGTCTATTACCACTTCTTTTTTTTTTTTTTTTTTTTTTTTTTACAGATGAGGAAACTGAGGCCAAGATAGATGAAGGAACTTGCTCAGTTATTAATTAATCTTTTTTTTTTAAACCCTTACCTTCTATCTTGGAGTCAATACTGTGTATTGGTTCCAAGGCAGAAGAGTGGTAAAGGCTAGGAAATGGGGGTCAAGTGAATTTCCAGGGTCACCCAGCTGGGAAGTGTCTGAGGCCAGATTTGAACCTAGGACCTCCTATCTCTGGGCCTGACTCTCAATCTGCTGAGCTACCCAGCTGCCCCCTCTTTACATTAATCTTGAGGCTACTAATCACATGTACACACATACAGAGGACTTAGAATCAAGAGAGACTTGGGGAAGCTATATGGCTCAGTAGATAAAATCCAGGCCTGGAGACAGGAGATCCTGGGTTCAAATATGACCTCAGACCTCTTTCCTAGCTGTGTGACCCTGGGCAAGTACGATTGTCCCTCACTATATCCCAGTTCACTTTTCGTGAGTTTAAAAAAAAAAAATATATATATATGTATATATATATATACATACACATACACACACACATATATAAAATTCTGTATCATGGGGTTTTGTGGATGAATATAAATACCGTCCTGTACACAATGGAAATGCAATACAGCACTACCGCTTGTGCAAGTTTGCCAGCGTGAGATTGTACATTATTGGCCGATGGAATGAAAGGCGACCAACCACAGTGCTGTGTTCTGTATCCTGAGCGCTGATTGGTTCAGTGACTGTAGCATCGGTCTGTTTGCTCTTCCACTACTTCCCAGATTTTCATCTATTGCAGGGGTCTCAATAGGTGAGGGATCACTGTACACTTAATCCCAATCACCTAGACCGCACTGCTCTTCTATCTTGGAAATTATATTCAGTATTGATTCTAAGACAAAATATAAGGGTTAAAAAAAAGAATCAAGAGAGACTTGTGAAAAGGTTAAATTATTGAAAGGCAGCATTAGATCATGAAAAAGACGTGAAACTTTGAGTAAGATGGGTTGTGTTCCAGTTTCTACTCCCACCACGTAGCAGCTTTGTGACCTTAGACCACTGCGTGTCTCAAATCTTAATTTCCTCATCTATAAAATGGGGATGATGATATTTAGAATCCTGCTTCTTTATCTAGCTTCATGATCTTATGCAAAAGTTACTTTCTCTCAATTTCCTCATCTTTAAAATGGGGATAATTCCAGTTGTATTACATGCCACATAGCATTATTATTTACAATTGTTTCGTTTTTGACCCAATTGGGGGTCAAAGATACTGGAGTGATTTGTCATTTCCTTCTTCAGTTCATTTTACAGATGAGAAAACTGAGGCAGACTTGCCCAGCATCACACAACCAATAAAGTGTCTGAGGCTGGATTTGAACTTATAAAGATGAATCTTCTTGACTCTAGGCCAGATGCTCTATCCACAAGGTGTTATCTGTAAATGTCAGCAAATAGTATTACATTTCACTGGTTGGCTTTCTACTCATTTCAGCTTAAGATAATGAGATTTATAGCTGGAAGCCACCTTAGTGGTCCTTTAGTCCAATCTCCTCACTTTGTGGGTGAGGATACTAATTAATGAATGGGAGAAATGACCTTGCACTTTACTAAGGTTATGGGGCAGTAAGTGGCCACGAAGAGATTTAGATGCAGTTTCTCTATAAAAGTCTCTTGGCCTTTTAGATGGTCTGCTCCTCAAGAGCAGAAACTATATTGTCTTCTGTAACTCCCGAGCTGAGCACAGTATCTGGCACACAGTAGGTGCTTAATAAAAGTTTACCTACGGATGAGCTAAGTAGAAGTGAGGGCAGAATTTTATTCAGAACATATAAAAAGCCAGGTCAGGCTGAATGTCACATTCCCCTCACTTGGTGCAAGGGTGGGGGCCTAGAATTTCTGAAACTAAAGAGATTTTATTGATATCTCTATTCAGCCAGTGAGTGCATACCATAACCTTAACTCAGGCATTCCTCTGCAAAGGATGTATGTGTGCTCGCTCGCGCTCTCTCTCTCTCTCTCTCTCTCTCTCTCTCTCTCTCTCTCTCTCTCTCTCTCTCTCTCTCTCTCTCTCTCTCTCTTC
>NW_025386784.1:0-6573 GCF_016433145.1 Gracilinanus agilis
GAAGGCCCAGGCGGGAATTCGAACTCAGTCACGCTCTCAGCCTCCCTCCCCACGCGGCCCCCCTTCCCCGCCGCCCCCCGCCACCACTTCGTTATTACCCAGGCCGGAGGAGCGGGGCGGAGGAAGTCCCACGGCCGGAGGACGAAGGCGCAGAGGCGGGAAAAGCTTTGAAAGTGGGGAGAGGAGGGGGGAGGGCTGGGCACGATCTTCACTTCCGGTTTCCCGGAGGCCTCTGCGCCGCCGTTTCCCGGGCTGGCCCTCCCCCGCTCAGCTTAGGGCGCTCCGGTCTCCTGGCTTTTGGGAAGAAAGAAAAGGGTCCCGGGGCACCCGGCGGCCCGAGTTCCGGGCTCTTTTTGGTCCGAAAACAGTGCGGGGGGGGGGGGGGAGGAGAAGGTCTGCAGGAGGAGGCGGAAGAAAGGAGGAGAGAGCCCCGCCCTCCCTAGCCACGCCCCTCTCGCGCTAACCCTATTGTAGGGCATAAAAACTTCCCATCCCAGAAGTCAAGTGCCTGCTGGAGGCCCCCTTGGGCTGGGGGAGAGAAGGCGGCCCCTGCGTCTGCCCGAGTCTGAGCTTGGCGCTCCTCACAGGCCCGGCACTGCAAACGGGCAGGACCCACCAGCAGGCCTTGCAGGGGAAGCCAGCTGGGAGGGTGAAGAGCTCCGAGAGCCAGGCTGGGGCAGTGAGCAACTTTTATCATCACTGCCATCAGAGTGGGGTCCAGGCTCTATGTGGGCTTTCCCTATTTTTGCCAGGCCTTCCGCATGGGTGTTATGCTCACGCTCCGTCGAGTTCACATCCGTGTGGGCATCTACATGGAAAACTTCACTAGCAAAGGGAAGAAAAGGAGAAATAATCGAGGCCTCCGGCTCGGATCACGTGATCGGTAGCAATTCCTGGAAATTGGAAGAAACTAAACCTTCGGTTTCAGGCTCACTAGGCGAGTTCTCCGCGGGTGCCCAACGGCACGTGGTCTTGGCCGTGCTCAGCACTCGGGGCTGCCCTCCCTCCTTGGGCCATGCGTAGGGCCCAAGCTTAGCCGCATGGTAGGAATGGTAGATGCTTCATCCCTCATTCTTGCCTCCCGGGGTCATTCCTCAGCCACCACTGCGAATGGGCCTCCCGGGCCTCCCTTTCGAGCCCCAGGAGAACCACCTGGCCGCTCTCCCATCCCAGAAGATGGCGCCACATCACTACAGGACACTTGGGACCCCGGGCATCTGACAGGTGGGCCTTGGCCCGTGGACTGGCTATCCCCACTTCCCTGTAAGACAAGTGACAGATGAGTGCACAATCCCGAATACAGTCATTGGGGAAATTGGGAGGGGGACCTTATCTGCCCAGATAGCCCTTTGCCTGAGTCAGGGATGCTAATAGGCCGGCGCTTGCGTGGACACCTATTCTGGAGTATTGCTAGCAGGCCCTTCTAAGCGGGCTGCCCAAAAAAATACCTGTAAGAGCCTGGACATTATGACTTTAGATTATGGGTCCCCTGGGCAGATGCAAAGTGAAAATGGCTCCCATGTTAAGGGAAAAGAAATTACGCAGTATTGCCAACAACATGATATCAAATGGCTCTATCACATGCCCTCTTACCCCTAAGCAGCAGGCCTTACTGAAAGACTGAATGGCCTGTGTTATAAAATAATGTAGATGGTGTAGATGGAGAGGGAGGATGAACTAAACTGGATACTACCACTGGTAATTGTGTGACAACAGTGATAGCCCAGATAGGTGGCTAGGGCAAGATCAACTGAGGCTTGCCCTAGTTGGATGATATGACACCTCCCTCCTTTATAACAGTGCCCAGGCAGGATCCTTCAGGTCCCAGCTGGGGTTGATTGATAGTGTATAATGGGCTCTATCAGCTTGGTAACGGTTTGTCTCGGACTGCGTATCTTCCTTCCCAGAGAAGCTATAAATAATCTCTTCAGGAAGGTACTTAAAAGGCTTTGACTGTATTTAGCAAAGATGGGCTATTGGGACTGGATAGAGGGATTGGGAAACCCTATCTACTCAGATGATAATAAACCCTCAGATCTGTAGGCAAGTATTGAGTCAGGATGGCATGGACCAGGTCAACAATCAAGGAGGGGGGAGGGGATGAAATTCCATCTGTACAATCCCCCCTGTGATCCTTTGGGAGACTAGTCTCCCCAATGGATCATTTAAACACAAATATCTTATACCTCTAAAGATTTTCTAGTTAAAAGTACATACAAGATTGCACTTTCTAAAAGGGAGTTACAATATTTAGAGATAAGAGGAAAACAAAAGAAGAAAACAAGAAAATGATTGATAGACACATTGACAAAACGCCAATTAGGGGACAGTCCCCTTTGGCATAAGAGTTTACATTCAGAATAAGTATGTTCATTATATCCCAAAGTTCATTTTGGATCTTTTGATGCAGTGTGTGGCTTCTGCAGGCATCTTTACGGCACCTTCTTCAAAAAGATCCACTTTCTTGATTTGGGTTGTTGGGGAGTTTCTTTTCCTGAAATTTCTCCAAAAGATTTTAAATCTTGGAATTTCGGATAATTACACAATCCCCCCTGAGGAGGGTGTTGACCAACACCAGAATCACTCCGGGATACATGGCTGAGTTATGAAGTATATGAAACAGTTGTCAAAAGAAAACTAATAATTCCCCCCAAACACCAAATAACAGAACAAAAATTAAATTCTGGATAAAAAAAAAAAGAAAATAATAAAGAAAAAACAATAATAAAAAGTTTTAAAATAAAATAGAATAAATCTTAAATGTATAAAATTCTGAGTATAAAAAAGAACAAACTTGTAGCAGGTCCTTGAATCACCAGCAAGGTACAGTTGAAGTGATTTATGTCCTACAAGCCTGTAGGACAATTGCAGCAATATAGCACTTTACCCATTGGCAGCCAGGACTACAGAAAATTGCCAAACTATAAGAGAGAAAGGACTAGATTTTAGCAGCAAATGGGAAAAATAATTCCCTGGTCTGATTTTACTTTCACTGTCTGGGATAGGGAAGCCAGGATGGTAGCCAAACTTCAGTACTTGACTGAAAGTATTTCAGAAGCAGTGTAGTACAAAAAGTCCTGCATCTTAACATATGTCAAGTGCCGCAACCTCAAGTCTCACACTGGTTCAAGTCCTTTAGTATTGGTATAGAAGTTCAACAATCCTGCCAGGATTGGTTTGGTCCTTTTTTTTACATTATGCTCCTAGGCATTATATAGTGGCTCTTTTGTTCCCTTCTCATGGAATCAGACACAATCATTAATCACAGTCCCATAACATTTATCAATTCATGGCAGGTTTCCCATAGTCTAAAGCTTTTGGGTATGCATAGTTATTAGGGCTAATAGATACTGTAAACTTATCCTTCGAGATCAAAAACATTAATACTGATTCCATGTACTACAAAGGATAGGAAAGAAAAAAATCAAATATCCTATTGCAAATATAAAGAGAAAAAAAATTTTAATCATAATTTCATAGTTCACATTCCATGTGACAATGTGGTAGCTGAGCAGAGGCAGAACACAAAGGTTTCTCGATGAAAAATGGCATCTATTTCTCTTTTAACTTGGCCATGATCCACAGTGTGACTGTAGATGATTTTTTCACCAGGTAAAAGCCTTTTAAAAAACAGTAGCATAAAAACTAATACAGATTCTAAAAAGTACCAAAATCCCCAAAATTATAAGAGCCCAGTTAAATGACAATCGCAAACAAAACCACTATCATATAGGATTCACATGAGTCTCTATAGCTACTTGCTGTGTGTCATTTTAAAAAAACCTTTGAACTCATGGATACTTGCTACAAGCTCTAACCTTGGCTGAGATATTTTTAACAAAGTCTATTGCTGCCATTACTCCAAAATTTGGCAAGAGAATCCAGAAAAACAAAACACAAATCACCAAGAATTTCACAGGAAAAATCACTCCCACCTCCTAAATGCAATTATAACCCATTACCGGGTAACTAAGCCACTTGGGCACCTCCCTTCCTCTGGTATGAGACTATAACAGTGTAACAGAACTGTCTCCAACACATCCCACCCATTTCACGTGAAGCCAAGGACTAAACAGTGAAAATCACTTCAAATGTCTCATCCATTACATTTTCAATTAATGCGGAGATGGGGAAATACAACAGTGCTTCTGCACTTTTACTTCAACTACAAATGGACTCTTACCTCTCTTGTTACGAACAACTCATAGGCAGGCGAGTTACTAGATATTTAAAAATCATTTCTCAAAACCCTTAAAATCAATTTAAACATTTAGCTCATTAAGTTCTCCAAAACTTGCATACAGGTTGAAACCAGTCCATCCATCATCTATGTGACAATAAACAAATGCAAAAAAGAACAGAAGCCAACATGTGACCTCGATGGATATGATGACAAACTCAGTATCCCTAAGGACCTATGGTTTTGTCACTGAAAGGGTTTGTGCAAGGTGTTTATGGACTTTTACAATGATATGTTCTTCACCAATCCAGTCATAGTGGGAGGCTACAAATAAAGACAATGTTACAGAAGATATAGCTAATAGCCAAAACATAGTAATTGAAAGTGACATAGTATAATGGAATGTGATAGATTAGATTAATATGTGAACTTAAAAACAAAATTAAATTGTAAAACAATCAGCAAATACAATAAATGTGACAGGACACAGTCATTCAATGTCAATTAAAGGTACCCACGTGAGCAATGAATCCAAAAGTTTTTTTCTTCAATTTCTTATGGAGTGGTTACCAGTACTTGAAAGAGATCTTCCTATGTAGGCTGAGTTCCTCCAGGGTTGTGGAGTTCTCACAATTTGACCTGTAAATCCTGAATATAAGGAGCAAAAGAAATATCTCCCCCATTAGTGATGTGTATTGTTATAAATATAAAGGGTACAAAGGAGATATATAGATGTACTATGTTGAAGATATGTATCTGTCTATACTCTCCTCAGCTGCAGTTGATGGGAGGAACACCTACTCCTGTCACCCTGACTGCTGCTGTAAGTTTTCCCCTTCTCTCTAACAGCTGCCCAAGTAAAGATCCTTGAGAGGTTAGATAGATGGGTAACCTTTCCAGGTCCAACCTAGGGTTGGATAAATTAGTATTGGGCTATTGATCTGCCTTGGATAATGTTCAGGATCTGACTGCATTTGCCTCCCTTCCCAAGGGACGAGATAGACCACTCAGGAAGGTACTTGTTGAACACTTTATCTATAAATAGGGAAAGGATAACAAGGTCAAGGATTGAGGATTGGAAACCCCATTGATCTATATCTATAGACTAATTAACAGTCAGGACTGGAAGCTATTGATCAGGTGGAGGCTTGAGATTTCACCTTCTCCCTCTATCTCTGGAAGGACCTGGCCACAGCCAAGCCAGAGAATAGAGAAGGTTGTTGCTGTAGATGTACTAATGGTCTGATTCTCTCAGCTCTCTCACTACCAGTGTTGGTGATTCACTATCTCTCATAGTCTATCAGGAAATAAATTCAGGTTTATTCCTACCCTCTTCTTCTTAGACCTCCCTGCCACCCTTCAACCAGCCACTCAGTCCAAAGACCTCCCTCCAGAGACCTCCATCAAAGTGGCTGTCAGGGGTGTTCATACCATGGGGCCAAGCGATGTTTTACCCCTGGCTCATGGCACCTGGGAACATTCCGAGTCTCTCAACTGCCATCCCTGTCAGTCAAGGTGGCCTCCGTCTCTTCCCAGATTACGAATATAACCCAGCCTTCTGGACTGCAGCTGTGGGGAGGGGTTTGAATTCCACAAGATTTGAGCCCCAATTCAAGGATCCAGAAATCAATTGTGCAATATTAGAAATATATCCAGAAGTCTGGTACACGAGCACTTTGCTCATTCGAGTCAGCTTTTGAGCCCACCTTTAATACTTTCATGTGTTGACTGGAAAAAACCCAGAGCTATGAAATAGTCAGAAAAGCCCCTCTTTAATTAAGGAAAGGGGGAACAGGGCCGAGTTAGGCCTCTACACAGAGCTGCACTCCACAGGCCTACACAGAGTCCAAGGATTGATCTTTGGAGGAGCCATTCAAGTGGGCGAGCTTTCTAGGGGAAATTCACTTTATGATGGTAACAAAAGAAAATGAGGAGTCCCAGATAGGAATAACTCTGAGGAGCTGCTGCTTTACAATAGGCACAAAAGGGAAAGACCCGGTAAAGGACCCTGGCCCAAGGGGAGAAACCACTGGGACCAAAGAGATAACAAACATCTGATGAGATTAGCTCTTCCCATCTACACTACCTTTAGGTCTATTGTTAGTCCGAGACCAGGGAATTAGTCAATTCAATCTTTCTAGGCTCTAAGTTTGGGGTTTCTCCATTCCAGGTTTACACACACCCCTTTGGGGCAAAGGCATGACGCCACTGCCCAAACAAATGGACAAAAGGGTAATGCTATATATATGGTTTGACTCAGTTACTAATGGTGGAAAACTTTAGGGGTACAGGTATGGGCAACTCCCCAGATACCCCCGCATTGACGTTTGAGCCAGAAAGGCAGGCCGGCTGCCTTTGGCAAAATTCTAACCAACAAAACACGACCCCATTTC
>NW_025386785.1:0-3119 GCF_016433145.1 Gracilinanus agilis
GCCCTGTTGTGGGGTTCCTTCGTTCTTCTGGACTCGTTTTTATTTCCCCTTGATGAGTTCTGTATGCTTCGGTCAGGAGAGATCGAGCAGCTGCTCCTTACTCTGCCGCCATCTTAACCGGAAGTCCTCAGTGTATTTTCATTAAACAGCATCTTTCACAGATAAGTTGGTCCCCTAGCAAAGACAGCTATGATTCCCCTTCAGAGTTCTAGATCTACCCCTGGAAAACAGTAATGATTCTCTATAATGCTGTCATCTCATGTATGTCTTCTAGTGTGTACTCCCTAATCTCTATTGACAGTTATTTATGTACTAGCATTATTTTAATGAAAAGCTTCAAATAGCTTATATAAAAGTATTTATAGTGAAAAATGTAGCAAGAACATGATTGAAATAATTACTTTTCTTAATCTGAGAAGAGCACTTTCCTATACACCACCTTGTCTTTTTACTGATGGGGAAAGGGCTCGAACAGTCCAACTAGGGAGGTAATAAATCCCATGAAGTGGTTTCATGCATTTGAATTCACACTATTTGAAGTTATAATTTTGTAAAATTTGGTAATTATTTTCAGTTCAATGGAAATATGCAGAGCAAATATTTAGGATTCACTTATCTTTACTATTCAGAATATAGATTTTATGAATATTTGCCCCATCAGTTCCATTTCTAAATTTAACATACTTAATTTGGAGTCAATCCTTTGCTTAAAGAGCCTAACATAATGACATTGGTGCTCAACACACTAAATGGCTACACTGGTGGACCAGTCATAGCTGGCTCCCAATTCTGGCATAGAGTTTTTGGTGATGTGCCATGCCAATCTTTTGAATTTACAAGGTCATTGCTGTATACTAATAATCCTTTAATTGTAATCAGACATAAGAATCAAAAACAAGATCAAGGCCATCATTCCTAGGCCAAATGGCAGCATCTTAAATTGAGAGGCAAAAGTCCAAGGCTCCACACAGACAGGCATCTAGCATTATTTATTTTGGGGCCTAAACACAGTTGGGAAACAAATGCAAAGAGTACACTTTGTCCGCTTAATGACTTTTAAATAATCTTGCTCCAGGTCAGCAACCAATCACAAGTTCTTTTTTTCACTACATGCTCAGTGTGTTGTTACCCAGTTACACATTCATCACATGATCCAAAAGTGTATTAATGATTGTATCATTATATATATTAGAATGGCATGACATTTTAGATGAGTATCAAACACACACTCTAACTTGTTTGGTTTTGTGATAATACTTTCCCTCTCATGTGTAATGCATTGTGAAAGGTACTATGCTCTACCAGTTACTGATTTCATATAAAATAGAGATAGAAATAAAGACAATGAATAAGATATGGGTATAGATACAGACAATATATATGAATTAGACTTTTAAACTAGACTTGTGCTTTCATTGTTGTAAGTCCCCCTTAGTGAAAACCTCCTAGAAGCCCTAGAATAATGTAGAATGGCATTTTATTTGCCATTTATTTTAGAGTGCTAACTATATAGACTAAATATAAGAAGAGTTTTGCTTAACTTTGTTTTTGTTTTGAAGAGGGACATTAACAGGGGAGATATGATCTAAAATGGTATCAGGTAAGAAATGGACTTTAAGCTGAATTTTGAAGAAAGTTCAGAATTCTAAGGCATGAATGAAGAGGATATTTGGGCATTCACATGATGAGATTTCAATCCTCTGCAAAAACAGAGATAGGGATTAGAATGTCATCAGGAATAATATATTTGGATGTATGTATTTGTAGGGGAGTGTCATATAAAAGGACTGGAAAGAAGCTAATGTATAAAGGAATTTATATGCCAGGAGAATTTGTATTTGATTCTAGAGGTAATAGCTAGTTATTGAAATTTTTTAGGTAGAGAATGACATGGTGTAACATTTAAAATAAATGTAGACAATACAAAATACTTAATGGTCTACCTGTGGAGACAACCTAGGAACTATATGATTATAACTACAAACACTTTTTACATAGAAAGTCAAATCTAAACAATTGGACAAACATTACATGCTTATGGGTAAGAATAGCTAGTATAATAAAAAGGACAATTCTACCTAAATTAATTTAGTTACTAAATGTTAGTTAAAATGCCCCAATATTTCATAAATCTAGAAAAAATATAAAATCTATTTCAGAGAAAAAATACCAAGAATATTAAGCAAATTAATGAAAAAACATGAAGGAAATTGGCTTAACTATAACAGATCTCAGACATATTATGAAGTGGAAACCACAAAAACAATCAAGAACTGGCTAAGAAATAAAGTAGTGGATCAATGGAATAGAATAAAACTCAACATACAGAAAATGACCATAGAAATTTAGCTTTTAACAAACCCCCAAATCCAAATTTTTTAAAGAACTCACTATTTAACACAAACTTCTGGACGAACTGGAAAACAATATGGCAGAAATTAGGAGTAGACCAACCCCCTCATGACATTCACCGAAATAAAATTAAAATGGAACAGATTAAGGGAAGAATTTATGTCTAAACAAATCAAAGAAAACAATATGAGATGTAAAATAGATAACTGATTGCATTAAATGAAAAAGTTTTACACAAATAAAACCATTGCAACCAAGATTACCAGGAAAGCAATTAATAGAAAAAGTCTTTATAGCAAAATCACTGACAAAAACCTCATTTCCCAAATATTTAGATACCTGAGTCAAATCTATAAGGAGATTAAACATTCCCCAGATGATAAGTGGTTAAAGGTTATGAACAGACAATTCTCAGATAAAATTAAAACTATTTTTAATTATATGAAAAATGCTCTAAATCATTAAAAAATTAGAGAATTGGAAAACAACTTTAAGAAACCACTTCATACTTATTAGACTGGCTAATATGACAAAAAAGGAAAATGATAAATGTTGGAAGGTAAGTGGGGAAATTAGGACACTAATAAACTATTAGTGAAGATAAGAATGTATATAACTGTTATGGAGAGCAATTTGGAATCATGCCCAAATAGTTATCAAACTGTGCATACACTGACCCAGAAATACCACTACTAGGGCTGTATACCAAAGAGATCAAAGATGGAGGAAAAGATCTACTTATAATATTTAATATATAAGTATTATAT
>NW_025386786.1:0-4181 GCF_016433145.1 Gracilinanus agilis
GGCGCGCGCGCTCAGATTTCGCGTGCTTTTTTTGACTTAATGGGGTCCTAAGTCTTGCTGCTGTCAGGAACAGGTCCCGGAGCTGCTGATGACTCGATGGGTGCCCCAAACTTGCTCTATTTCTTTTTAGCTGGGTTCGGAGCTATAGGTGAGTGTGGAGGGGGTGGGGGTGGGGCGGTTGCTCAGCTCGCCATTGAGTGAGTGAGAGCCCTTTTTAGCTTGGAAATGTCTCGATTCCACGTACCTTCCACGCTGTGCCCTGTTGTGGGGTTCCTCCGTTCGTCTGGACTTGTTTTTATGTCCCCTTGAGGAGTTTTGTATGTTTCGGTCAGGAGAGGTTAAGAGCTGCTTCTTACTCTGCCGCCATCTTAACCCGGAAACCATGAAATGTGTTTTGATCCTTAGTTGGTAAAGGGTCCATGAGAAAAAAATAAAACCATATGATGAAACTCAGGAATATGGTAGGACTTTTCCATGTTTCATTAAGATCAGATATCATAAACTCATTTAAAAGCATTCTATCTCCTCCCAGATAGTTTTTTTAGAATTCATTAATGGAAATTCAGGTCAAACCAATACTTAGTAAACAGTTATATGTATGTCAAATGCATTGAAATGCATAAAAAATCTGTTCACTGACAAAAGTTCAAACTAGATACTTCAGTGGATGTGTCTTCGGCATAGTAGACAGAACACTGGTCCTGGAGTCAGGAAAGGTCATCTTCATAAGTTCAAATCTAATCCCAGAAACTTACTAGTTCGTGTGACCCTGAGAACCTCACCCTGTTTGCCTCAGTTTACTCATCTATAAGATGATGTGGAAAAGGGAATAACAATAACAACAAATTCCAATATCTTCATCAAGAAAACCCAAATGGAGTCATGAAAAGTCAGACAGGATCAAAACCAATTCAAAAACAAACAAACGAAAAAAAGATGGTCTTAAAGAATGCCCCAAGGTGAAGTGAGGTTAAATGAATTACTAATATTCATTCAGTAAGTATCAGAGGTATAACTTGAAAAGAGATTATCCTGATTCCAAGTATAGAACTTAAACACCAGTGCCATGCTGCCTCTCAAATACATTCATACTAACTCAAACTTTTAACCATTTAAAATGAATGTAAAAATAAAATGAATATAAAAATTTTTTAAATGTAAAGTAACTATTCTGGAAAATAACATATGCTACTATGAACAAAAAGTTGCTAAATTGCATACTTTTTGATCCAGCCATAACACTACAGGCCAATTGACCTCTCAAGAGATCAAAGAAGAAACAGTCTGATAGGTACACATTTTTTTTCATGAGTTGTTTTTGTGGTGCCAAAGAATTGTATTCAAAACATCTTGATGGATGGCCTTCAGTGAAGAAATGGTTGAACAACTATTGGTATTTGAAGGTAATGAATTACAATGGTACTTAAATGATGAAAGGGATGGTTGTGAAGAAATTGGGGAAGGCTTCTTTGAATTGATGCAGAGTGAAATGAGAAGAACCAAAAGAACAATTTATACTTTAACAACATTAGGAAAATGAACAATTTTGGAAGAAATAAGAATTCTAATCAACATAATGAACAACTATTATTTCAGAAAACTGATGATGTTGATGTTGTATACTACTTACTTCCTGACAGAGGTTATTAGGTCAATAGGCAGAATTAGACATGTTTTTGAATGTCTCCAGCATAATTTATTTTGCTTTGACTATGCATATTTGCTACAAGATTTTATCTCTTTTTTTTCTTCTGCCACCTCCCCCTGGTGGGATGATGTGAGGGAGAGAATTTTTCTTTTTTGGTAACTAAAATATTATTAATTATAATTTTTTAAATTTAAATGTATTTATTTGTTTGTTACATTAAAATACCGAGTTAACTACCTCTTTCCCTACTCTCCCCACATTAGAGAAGGACAAAGATATACCTAGATAGATACATACATACATATAAATATACATATAAATATAGAACTATGTCTTACTTATTTTCATTTATTAGTTCTTTCTCTGGAAGTAAACATACACAAGTCAATCTTCAAACAATATTTCTGTTGTATTATATAATGTTCTCTTGCTTCTGCTCATTTCATTCTTCATAATTTCATAGAGAGTTTACCATTTTTTAATTAACCAGCTCATCATTTCTTACAGAGCAGTAGTATTCTTCCCAATAATATACACAATTTATTTAGCCACCAAATAGCCCTAAAGAAGACATAAGAGAATACTGTAAATCTGAACAAGAGGAGGGAACAGAAAGGGGATATATAGAGAAGTGCAGATAAAAATATAAAATTATACATTTTAAAACATAGAAGTCATTCTGTTAACTTCAAAGGCATAATAGTTTAGTGAATATTCAGTGCCTGAATCTAGAAATCTGAATGAAAGTTGATAAGTAGTACATAATTATTATCAAATTTAAAAATTGATGTAGATTAAACCACATATGTGATATAATGCATTTTTCTAAGTCTGGGCTTTCATTCATGCAGGGCAGTGGTTCCCAAACTTTTTTGGCCTACCACCCCCTTTCCAGAAAAAAAATATCACTTAGCCCCATGGAAATTATTTTTTTTTATTTTAATAGCAATTAATAGGAAAGATAAATGTACCTGTGGCCATCGCCTCCTCTCCTGGATCACTGCAGCACCCACCAGGGGGCAGTGGCACCCACTTTGGGAATCACTGAGTGCACATTGTAGGGAATTCTGAGTCTTTACACTCCTTTTACCAATGCACATCAGTAACTTGTCTATAATGTATGGTCTTAGGTTAAGAGGCCACATGGATAGTATATGTTTGAGGCAAAACATAAACAATGCTCTTTCTGATTTCAAGGCCTCCATTGACCAGGCTTTCTGTCTCCTGTAGTTTCATGTCTTATTTTGAAATCCCTTGGTCAGAGATTTCCAAAGTACTTTCTCAAAGTGTTTTTATTCTTTTTTTCCCCCAGGTTATAGAGTCTTTCAATAAATCAAGGTGATCTCATTCGTGGTCCCTAAGCAAAGCAGAGATAGAATTAGAAATAAGAATTCAGATTTCACTCCCTCATCTTAATTATTAGATCTTTGTCTTAAAAATGCAAGGTAATCTGTAAAAATAGCCAAATTAGTTTTGGGAAGACATTTAAAAGTTGTGTTAGATATGGTAAATAAGAAAAGATTTTCCAAATAAAAATGATTGAAATTAGTGTTGAGCTTCAAATTCCCACTCTGCTTTGAAAAGAAGTTTTCCGTGCCTCAGTTTTTCAAGGGGAGTAAATGTCTTGAGTGATAGTGAGCTTTGGCTGCCCCAAAGGGAAGGTGGAAAACAAACGTTCCTCATTTTCCATCACTGTTGTTTTGCTTTTTTCTTTGTTAATTGCAAATCATAAAAAAAAATTCATCAGCTACCCTGTTGACATGAAAGGACATCAGAGAACTTGCTGGGTTCCTAACTACCTCTCCTGTCAGTTGTCAGTGTGACATACAGTAGGTAATGAACATTCTCTTGCTTTTCCCTGTTTGCCCAAGAAAACACATATGCATTGTTTATAAACATGTTTCCTTTTGACTCATTCTGGTTCCTCACTTGGGCATTAAAATATGTAAGTTGATTAGAGTTGTGTGGGTGGTGGACTATCTGCCATTTGAAACCACCACCTACAAGCTATAATATATCACCCATGTCTCTTGGGAATCTAACTCACTAATTACTTCTCCAGAAACATGCAAGAGGTCATTTGCCTGCTACCTTTCATCATTACTTATGTACCAACAAGAGCTTTGAAATGTTTGTCTATAGGGTAGAAAAAAAAAGAAAGTAAAAAGAGGAAATAGGTGAGAAGCATTAAAAAAAACTGGAAACAAATCTGCTTTTTAAAAGCTTCATTGGCTTTTAAATGAAAGTGGTTGTATGCTGCAGGATAGAGAAAAGACCAGCAGGGTTTAGGCAGGCAGCAGAATGATAGTTCATCTTCAATTCTAAGTCCTAGCACCTAAATATTCATTTTTAAAAGTTTTTTCTTTTTTTTATTTTATTCTTCAGCTGCAATTATCAGTGGCCTGTCATCATCAAGCTTCTCTTTTTCTTTTCTTTTCTTTCCTCTTCCTTCCTTTCTTTCTTTCTTTCCTTCCTTCCTTCCTTCCTTCCTTCCTTCCTTCCTTCCTTCCTTCCTTCTTTCCTTCTTCCTTCC
>NW_025386787.1:0-2787 GCF_016433145.1 Gracilinanus agilis
GCTCTCTTCTCTTCTCTTCTCTTCTCTTCTCTTCTCTTCTCTTCTCTTCTCTCTCTCTCACTCTCTTTCAAGGTGGTGGGAGGAGGAGGGGGCAAGTTACCCCAGCTCTGGACCACTGAAAAAGGGGAATCCTGAGATGGGCATGTCTGTGTCTCCAGCATCTGTCAAAGGTTTGTTCCCTTTGTGGATATGGGTGTCTCTTCCCTCTCCCCGCCTTCAAAGTGGCTTCTGGTAAAGCGATGTGCTTCCGATTAATGAGACCTTTTTCAGGACTGTTTGAATGGGAAGCTGAAAGTAGCCAAGGATGAGCTAACTTCTTTCCTCAGAAAACATATTGGTTTCAGGCAGTTGTGGGAATCAGGGTGGCACACAGGTGCCAGCAGTGGGCATTAGAGTCACAGAAGCAGAGGGTGTCAGAGCTGGAAGGGGACTTCAAGCAGACAAGATCAGACTTTGCAGTATAAAACATTAGAAGGCTGAAAATAATTGAACTGAAAGGGGCTTTAGAACCCAATGTCAGAACTGGAAGAGGCCATCAAATCCAATTCCCTCATTTTACAGACTTAGAAATTAAAGAACAGGAAGGGAGGGAGATTTTCCCAAGATTACTCTTGATTTTTTTTAATCCTTATCTTCCAGCTTAGAATCACTACTAAGTATCAGTTCCAAGGCAGAAAAGCAGTAAGGGCTAGACAATTGGGGTTAAGTGACTTGCCCAGGATCACATAATTAGGAAGCATCTGAGATCACATTTGAACCCAAGACCTCCCATCATCAAACTTGGCTCGTTATCCACTGAGCCACCTAGCTACTTCAGCTCTTAACTTTCAAAGTCAAGACTCAAAAACCAGGTCTCCCAGTTTACTGCCCAATGCCTTTTCCTCTGAATCACATTATTTTTTTAATCTATTTTTTATTCTATTTCCATCAACAATTAAATTTGATCCCTTCTTTCTCCAAGCATGACCTTAGACAAGTCTGGGCCTCAGTTTTTCCCTTCTGTAAGGGAAATGGGAAGGATGGAGTTGCTCCTATATAAGGTGTTGACCACTCTTTGTTCTGAAATTCTGCCCAGTTCTGACATACTATATTCTAAAGCCCCTTCTAATAGGATTTGAGTAATAATATATGTATAACCCAGTGAAATTGCTGGGGAGGGGAGGGAAGAGGGGAGGGAGAGAATATGAATCATGTAACCATGAAAAAATATTTTTAAATTTAGAAAAAATAATTAAAAATAAAAATAAAAGCCCTTCTGGTTCTAATGTTCTTTGCTATATGTTTTAACATTCTGTGTTCAGTTCTGATATTCTACATTCTAAGACCCCTTTCCAGCTCTGCTTTCTATGACTTAAGGCCTCTCCCAGTTTAGAGATTTTATATTCTGACTATTTCCAGTTCTGATATTTTATGTTCTAAATGTCAGCTCTAGCATCCTATGTTGTAACGTCTCTTTGGCCCTGACATTCTATGGACTCAGGTCTCTGCTAGCTCTAGGATCCTGTGTTCAGTGCTTTAAAATGCTGACTCTGGAAAGAATCAAGGCCCATCACTCTATTGTGTAAGTATTTAGCCAATGAATATGACAGTAGCATTTCATAAATGGAATGTGAAGATGCTGGCAGTTGAGAAAGGGAGGCAAGACTACACACCCAGAGAAAGGAAGAGAAGGTCTGGGATAGTTCCTCAGGGAGCTTGCATTTCAGGGATAGCAGCCTATTTTCCATAAAAACACAATGGCACTAGGGCTTGTTTTATTGTGATTTTTTTTTTTTGGATTGGCTTTAGCTCGATAGATGGGACCCTGACAGCTCTTATGAGTTCCCAACCCAACTGTGGCTTTCTTGGGAGTTGTGGGACCACAGGCACCTTTAAAAGGATAACTAATAGAGTGACCAGTCAAACCCAGCTGCTCCCATATTCCATAGTCACTCCCGGACCTGGCACTCAACCAGGCTATTATAGTTGGGAACAGCTGTAGGTATTTCCCAACCACAGGTCCATCCTACACAGCCATGGTTTTCCCACTAGGAGACAGCTTGTTAGACACAAACCCCTCTAGGTAAGGTCAGAATAAGCTCTCTTCCACCTGGTGCCTTGCTTGCCTCCAAGGAAGAATCACCGACTACAGAATCACCAGTGATTGCTGATCACCTTAGAGGGGAGAGCAATGGCCAGGCTCAATGCCGCTCGAGGGAGAGAACAGCGTCAAAATCTCATTGATCAATTGGGTCCCACCCCTGGATCAATCCCTGGCCTTCGGGAAGCCTGGTACTGTTTTTGTAGTCTTACCACACTCTTACAGATGTTATAGATGAAGGAATAAAGTGAGGGGAAGAGGGAAGACAGGACATAGTCATTAGTCTGATGGAGGCCAAGAAGAATCTTCCCTAGTTTGTATTCAGATTTAGAACTGTGGTGTCCAAGACCAGAGTAAAAAATGTCCATTTTTTATGCTGTTTCCAGGAGAAGTTAAATCTGAGCCTTTCTTTTTTTTTTTAAGTGTGACCTCAGGCAAGTTATTTCCCTCTCCAGGCCTTGGTTTTCTCTTCTGTATAAAAGTGGTAGGCAAGGAAGAGAAGAAATTACAATAGACGATTTCTAAGGCCCTTTGGAGTTCTGAAATTCTATGTTCTCAGCCCCTTCCGGTTTTGACATCCTAGATGATTCTAGTATCCCATTCTGCCCTGCTATCTATCTATCTAGCCAGTCAGCCAATCAATAAACATTGATTTTATAAATGCCTCCTATGTTTATACTTAAATATATATTTATTCTATATATATT
>NW_025386788.1:0-3811 GCF_016433145.1 Gracilinanus agilis
AGAGAGAGAGAGAGAGAAAGAGAAAGAGAGAGAGAGAGAGAGAGAGAGAGAGAGAGAGAGAGAGAGAGAAAGAGAGAGAGAGAGAGAGAGAGAGAGAGAAGGGCTATGGGTATTGAGGAAGACTAGCACCTCTGGTATGAAGGCTTGCAGAGCCCTTTTCCTTTTCAGGGCTGCTCTTATCCATCTTTGGTGTTCACCTGACACTAGTTTCTTCTCTGTAGCTCCAAGAAGGTGTAGCACACATGATGGCCACATCCCAGAAAACCATCTTAATACACGGGGCTAGGCCAGACTGAGGGCCACCAGTGGGCTACTAACACATTGGTTAGTTAGGGGACTTTCTACCCCAGGCATGGGAAGACTTCCCCAGTGGAATGGGAGGATGAAATCAAGTTGTTCCAATGGCCATGAAGGCAAATGAAGCCCTGTGGAGTGCTTAGAACGTGGCCAGAAGACACCAAAGACAGTAAAGTCATCCACTCCATCCACTATTGCTAGTCATTTTGACTTTTTTTAAACACTTAACTTGTCTTAGAATCGCTACTGTGTATTGGTTCCAAGGCAGAAGAGTGGTAAGGGCTAAACAATGAGGGTTAAGTGACTTGCTCAGTGTCTCATAGTTAGGAAGTGTCTGAGATAGGATTTGAACCCATCTCTAGACTTGGTTCTCCAGCTGCCCCCTGCCCATTCTTTAAAACCCCACTCAGAAGCCTTTCTCTTGGACTTTACAGAACATTTTGTTTACATCTCTGTGATGCATTTTGTGCACGATATCCAATATTTATAATTTTCAAACTTGAAAAACCCTTTATACCTGTGTTATCTTATTTCATTCTCAGAACCCTAGGAAAGTGGTTCTTAGCCAAGGCGGTGAACTTGATCTTCAAAGAAGATTTTTGATAACTATTTCAATATAATTGATTTCTTTTGTAATCTTAATGCATTTTATTTTATATTGGGAAAAAATCATTGGGATAAAGGGTGAGAAGGCTTTGCCTGACCATCAGAAGGGTCCACAATATAACAAATGTAGAGAACCTTTGCCTAGGAGAACTTGCTATGAATATCGTCATTATCTCTACTTTATAGATGAGGAAGATGAGTCTCATAGAGGATAAATGACTTGCTCAGGGTATCTGGAATAGGTCTGAATCCATGTCTTGCTGACTTCAAATTCAGCTCTCCATTCATCCCACTTCTGGGCAAATACATCTATCTGTATTGGTATCTTTTCCACTTATTAGATTTATAAAATCTCCAAGGGATGTCCTCTGTGGTAAGGGGAGGAGAAGGAGGGACTGAAATACCGGGGAATAAATTATAATTAATTAAAGTAGTAGCAACAGCAGTAGCTGTTGTTGTTGTTGTTGTTTCTGTTATTTTAAAAGAGGAGATTCAAGGAGCAGTTGGGTGGCTCAGTGGATTGAGAGTCAGGTCTAGAGCCTGAAGGTCCTAAGTTCAAATCTGACCTCAGACACTTCCCAGCTGTGTGACCCTGGACAAGTCACTTAACCCTCATTGCCTGCCCCTTACCACTCTTCTGCCTTAGAATCAATATACTGTGTTGATGCTAAGGCAGAAGGTAAGGGTTTAAAAAAATTAAATTAAATTATTTTTTAAAATAGAGATTCAGTGGGAAAAGCTTCTGAGCCCTATGGTTAAATAAAACAAATTCTGCCTCTCCCTTCTTCTCACTACTGCCCTTATCCTAAAACAAAGCAAACAGAATATGTACTGCCACTTTGGAGAATTCTAGTCTCGAGGTCATTCCCAATTTCCTCCTTTCAGAAACTGACCAGAAGAGGAATAGAGATCAAGAGTTATTACCAATAAATAAAGATGAATGTCGTGAAAGAAAGAAAATAAAATCCCCAAAACCCAGAGATTATTTTTGCCTTATTCATAGGATCAGAGATTTAGAGCTGAGCCATAAAGCCCAACCCCCTCATTTTACAGGTGAGAAAACTGAGGCACAGAGATATCAAATAACTAGCCTTACTCAATGCCCATCACGGTACTTTGCATACAGTAGGTACCTAAGGTATGTTGATTGAAAAAAATCATATGAATTCAACAAGAGAGGCAGGTGTACAAGGCTCAAGAATAGAAAGACAAAGTGGGCAGCTAGATGGCTCAGTGAATAGAGAGCCAGACCTGGAGACTGTAGGTCCTGGGTTCAACTTTGAATTTAAACACTTTGTCGTTGTATGACCCTGGGCAAGTCATTTAACTTTAGTGTTTACCACTCTTCTGCCTTGGAATTAATGCTACAGAATCTGAGACAGAAGGTCAGGGTTAAAAAAAAAAAATAGACAAAAGAAGTATTCATGAGGGGGTTGGCATTGCAGTTAGGTCTTGAGGGTAAGTGAAGAGGATGATCTCAGAGCCTGAAAAGTGGGGAGGATCCAAAGGACCTAAACTCTTTGATGGCCCAAACTTCTTTTCCTTTTCCTTTCCCCCCTTGTCTTGGCGTTGGTACCCTTCTGGTTGCCGGGCCAGAAGAGTCTTGATTTGCTCCAGGTGATCATATCTTGCGAAGAAGGGTGGCTAGCAGCTGAAATCAGGGTGCTGCGACCGAGGCTCAGGGTGCTGCCTCTCTCCCCTGCCCTGCTGCCCCTGCAGTAGGACCATCCGCCCTAGACTTGGCTTCCCATTCCAACTGGCCCCACCAGTGACGTCCGTGACGTCCGTGACGTCCACAAGGGCACTAGGCAAACTCTGGGGGGAGAGGGGGGGAGCCGCCTCCCTCTAACCCCAGCAATGAATCTGCCCTGGGGGCTGGGTTCCTTGTTCCATCAATACCAGCAGCACCGAGCTCAGACCCAAGTGGAAACGCAATAACGCCTGGCGGAATTGAATGAAGGGACAGAGAATAAGTAGTCTAATATGCCTGGAGCAAAGCTCCTGAGAAGGACCGAGTTTTCAGGAAAAGCTGTGGGCTGACCCTTTCAAACGGGCAGGAAAAAGACCCCAATTCCAAAGGAACAGAAAATCTCCCGGTTGAACCACCTGCTAGTTTAACCATTTGCAGCATTTTGCCTCCTGCACTAGAGGCTTTTTTGAAGTGCCTGCTGGGTGCGGACCAGAGACAGAGCGCGGGGCTCCTGAAGACCACGCCGGGGAACGGAAGCCCAGGCTGATGGGTCCCATCAAACTGGAAAGGCGGCAAGCCTACGGCCCTGTCTGCAAGGACGTCACTATGGGTAACTATAGTATAATATACAACATTTCATTCATGAAATAGAGAAATACACAACAAAGTGGGGGGGAAACTCACCTTTGAGCTCTTAAGTTGCCTCTGGAGCAAATACCATCAATGGCTGGGAAGAAGGAAGCTCTATGTACATCTTCTGTTTCCCAGTAGGATATAAACTTTGAAATCAAGAATAGTTTGGGGTTTGTCTTTATTATATATATTTTTTTCCTTCCTTACTTTCTTCATTTCTTTTTTCGTTCTTCCTTTTATTTTTATTTATTTATTTTTAAACCCTTACCTTCCATCTTGGAATAATACTGTGTATTGGCTCCAAGGCAGAAGAGTGGTAAGGGCTAGGCAATGGGGGTGAAGTGACTTGCCCAGGGTCACCCAGCTAGGAAGTATCTGAAGCAAGATTTGAACCTAGGACCTCCTGTCTCTAGGCCTAGCTCTCAATCCACTGAGCTACCCAGCTGTCCACCGTTCTTCCTTTTATACATATTATATTTCCCAGTAGAATACAAACTCTGAAATCAAGGATGATTTCAGGTTTGTCTTTTACATATATATATATATATTCATTCATTTATTTATTTGTTTGTTTATTTATTTATT
>NW_025386789.1:0-6287 GCF_016433145.1 Gracilinanus agilis
ATCTCAATAGATGCTGAAAAAGCCTTTGACAAAATACAGCATCCATTCCTATTGAAAACACTGAAAAGTATAGGAATAGAAGGATCCTTCCTAAAAATAATAAACAATATATACCTAAAACCATCAACAAGCATTATATGCAATGGGGATAAATTAGAAGCTTTCCCAATAAGATCAGGAGTGAAACAAGGATGCCCATTATCACCTCTATTATTCAACATAGTACTAGAAACACTAGCAATAGCAATTAGAGAAGAAAAAGAAATTGAAGGTATCAAAATAGGCAATGAGGAGACTAAGTTATCACTCTTTGCAGATGATATGATGGTATACTTAAAAAATCCTAGAGAACCAACTTGGCTTTCTGATAAGAACCTAGTCAAAATTCAGCCTTGGCCTTGGTCTATTCTGAAGCCAATGTTTTGAGTTGTAACTTCTGTGCATCTGCAAAGTTTCGGGGGGGGGTGTTCTTTTGTGTGCAATGAGTCTTGAAATATATATAATAAACTCCATGCTCCTGGAGCCAGAGCTGGAAGCATGAAGTAAAAGACATTTCCCTTGTTCTGTCCTTATTTCCTTATCAACTAAACTGTCATCAGATTATCAGAGATGATAAAGAGATCTCCACAATTGGCATCTGAACAGGGACCTTGGATCACTGGATTCAGGTAAATATTTGCCCTCCCCCTCAGACAACTGCCAAATTATGACAGTTTAGTTTCTGCCCGAAGAAGGGCAAGAAATCCAGAGTTTTCAGAACTCTCCCCTTAAGGGAAGACACTAGAAGTAAAAGAATTGATTACCAGGATGGGACACTGTGAATCAAAGGAAAGAACTCTTTTTATTGATATAACTAAGCATATCCTCAGAAAATGGGGAGTAAAAATTAGTAAAGAACAGCTCACTAAATTTCTTGATTGGATTCCCTTAGAATTTTGGCAAAAAGTTGACAATGATTTGAAAAATTACTATACTGAGTATGGATCAGAACAAATGTCAGAAAAAATTTCATTGGCTGCTGAAAAAAACAAATCTTTAAGGTTTCAGTGTTAGAATCAGAGGAGGAGTCTCAGATGTTCATCTATTTAAGACTCTGTTTCTCTTATTGGCCTCCCACAGATCTCTGGTCTTTAGGCCTGGCTCTTGATCCACTGAGCCATCCAGCTGCCCCCCTCCTTCTTCCTCTCTTATTTGAGTTTTTAATTCCTTTTAGAGCTCTTTCAGAGGCTGATACCAATTTCTTTTCTTCTTTGAAGTTTTGTGTATGCTGATTTGATCTCATTTTCTCTTTCTGAGCCTATACTTTGCTCTTTTTTTGTCTCCATAATAATTTTCTAAGGTTAGGCATTATTTTGCTGTTTGCTCATTTTCCCAGACTTTTTTTTTACTTTTACTTTTATCTTAAAGGTAAGTTCTGTTTTCAGAGTAGAGGAGCCACTCTCTTAAACTTCAGTTTGTCCTTGCTGCTACCCTTAGCTCCAATTCTGGGTTTCTACAAGTTTAATTCTTCAAAGGTGATATGATTGCCTATGGTCTGGGAGTTCTGAAAGTCACTTCCCACTACTAATTCAGTCTCACCTGGGACTGCTGATGACTTGTGAGGCTCAGAGCACTATGATCTATTTGGTGTTAGAACTCAGACCTCACTTCATCCTTGGGCAGGGACTCTGGGCCTCACTCTGGTCTTACAAAGACCAGGTGCACTGGAGACTGCTGTGGTTTGATTTTGTTTATTTATTTTAAAATGTTTTCCAGAGCCAAAAAGTAATTTCACTGGGTTGTACAAATGTTATCACTTGATACCTATTTCCATATTATTAATTTTTATTATAGAGATATCTTTTAAAGCCTAAACCCCAAATCACATAACCATATATATGTGATAAGTTATGTCATATGTTCTTCTTTTGTGTTTCTACTTCCATAGTTCTTTCTTTCAATGTGGATAGCATTCTTTCCAATAAGTCCTTCAGGAGTGCCCTGACTTGTTGGTACTAGTAGCAAAGTCCATGTTCCCCTGGTTCTGCTCATTTCACTCTGCATCAGTTCATGGAGGTCTTTCCAGCTCATAGAAATCAAGCAGGTCATCATTCCGTACAGCACAATACTATTCCATCATCATCATATACCACAAATTTTCAACCATTCCCCAATAGAGGGACACCTCCTCATTTTCCAATTTTTGCCACCACAAAGAGCATTTCCATCATGTAGTTTTGATGTTTTTAATAAGTCTTTTCACCTCCTGTCATTATACCATTGAACTTGTGAAATACGGATATCAAGGAAACTATATCCATAGATTTTGAGCATTTTCCACTAATGAGCCTAAAGCTTCATAGATTTAGAGCTAAGAACCTTTCTGGTCCCTATAACAGAGCTAACAAGTAGCTCTAGGAATTAAGGATGTGGGCAGTCACTAATTCCATATGCCTTCTCTTGGGGATCTGGGGTCATGGATGGTAAAAGGGTATATTGTCTGAGCTTTATTCCTTTCGCCTTATCTTTTATCTCTATTGTAAATAAATATTCTATTTTCACTAGTACAGTGTAAAATTATGTGAATAATCTCTGGTCAGCTGGGGAAAGAAATTCAGAGGGAAATGGAGTTTGTGAGCATCCATTTGAGTAGATATAAAACTTGAATTAAGTTTTAAGATCCTGGAAGTAATCTGGGGTTACTTCAATGAGAATGGTAGTACTGACTTCTTCCCCCTCTAATCTATCTTCACAACTTTCTCTTTTCTGAACCTGACAAACTTGGTTGTTGTGTTGCTGACAGACTGCTAGGGTCCTCTGACCTTTGATTATCAGACTATCAGAGAAATAGGCTCTTGAGATTTTTCCCAAGAATACAGATTTTTGCCAGCCTCATCCCCCAAATCCTTTACTCTTCTCTCTATAATTATCTCAGGAAGATTACAGCACAGCACCCAATTTTAACAAAGCATTCTCCAGGGATATCAGGAAGACACAGTTTCACAAGGAAAGCCACTCATTAAAATCAATTCTAGGGCTCTACTGCTTTGCTAAAAACAGATCTTACCTGGCTCTCTTCTTCCCCTTCCTTCCTTATAGCTCTGCCATGACATTATAATGGGCCCATATAAACACCAGCTTAGAGATTGAGGCTCTTCTTACTTTAAAGGACATCTACAAGAAACCTTAGAGTAGGAGAGAGTCTGGTACCTTCTAGGGATGTTGTAAATAACTTCTGTTAGAGCTGTCCATCTGCCTAGATTGTCATAGCAAAGTCTAATAGAGAAGAAACATTTCTATGTCGGCGGAAGATGTAGAATGTTATGAGGACACAAGAAAGAGATTCTGAATCCTTACAACTTCATCCTTTTCCTCAAACTTCCTTTCCCAAGCCCTTCGAAATCTCCTCAGCCTCATCATTTACATGTTTTCCCTAGCTACATCATTTTAACCTCATCTCTGATCTTTCCCACTATAAATCAGTAATTAGCCATTTCTGGTTGCTGGTTGGCTCACTTCACCCAAACCCCTTTCCCCTCCATTGTTCTCCCACCCTCCTAAGAAAATTACCAGCATGAAAACTTCAGGAAAAGGGATGTAGCCCAGAGGACTGTGGGGAGGGAGCAGCTGGACACTTAGTAATCACTGACACTACCCAGAAACTTCACTATAATTGTGTTCTGATTGACCAGTTTGGCCCTATTCCACCAATTAGGGAGTGAAGAGGGTTCCATAGACAGGCAGAAAAGACACTAGCATTATGGTAGGCTTTCACTTGACTTAAACTGGGGATAGTGTAATAAGGACATAACCATTTCACATGTTGGTTGAGACTATGCCATCTGGGGTATGTCTCTAGTAGTTATTCCTCTCTATTTAGTGTTTGCTAAGAAGACCTGAGGAAGCTTTTTGATGAAAATTTGCAAATACTTCAGGACCCTGCATTTGAAAAAAAACAGAGCAAATATCCACTGGCCTTGAGCTCAAGATGGGTGTTAAAGTTTGGTATAATGAACCAAAGCAATTTCCTAAGCAGTATTTATTTTTTAAAATTATGCACACAACAAATGACCGAGGCGAACTGAATTCTGAGAGCTCAGTGCTAATGTGTAGGTAGGCTTGCAATTTTGAGCACTCAGTTGGGAAAGACAGAAATTATGGCTCTTTCCAAAGTATTGGCTCATCCATCCTGTACATTTTAAAGGTACAATTTAACAGACCAATTAGTAATCTCAAATCCTCATTCTCAGTTCCGCAGGTGAGTTTATGGATTAGAACCTTTTTCTCCCCTCTGGTTTAATGCTGGATGTGTTCTCTAGAATGTCATTATGAGATGGCTTTGCAGTGAAACTGAGTTGGAGTTAGAGCTTGATAAAAAAGAAAATATTAGAAAAGGGCCACTCAGCTGGATATCTCTCAGGTATACCACTGTGAGCCTAACACATTCTACCTGTGTGTCTGTAAGATTTGCATTCATCCATTAAATTGCTGAGTTAATATACTAAGCAGAGAGTGAGCCCAGCATTAGACTGGTTCAGGGGTAAAGAGAAAACCAATGCTTCATGCTGCCTTTTTGATATACACAATTCCCAAAGGACACCATATATAGTACCCTACATAATAGGTATATATTTATGTGTCCATTTGTGAATATTCCTCCAAATGGATTATTTTCTACTTTGAATGCCCAACAAAACCTCACATGCATAGAAAGTGCAAGGCACTTTGATTACATTATGTCATTTTGGTTTCACAGCCACCCTGTGAGGTAAATAATAAAGGCACAATTATTATTCCTAGTTTACAATTGAGGAAACTAAGTCTCAAAGACATAAAGCAATTTGCCTAAACACTACCCTAGTAAGTATCAGAGATAGAATTTCAGCCTACTTTTCCCCTAATTCCAAGTCTATTATATAATTCAACAAGCATTTATTAGGTAATCAGCATGTGCCAAGTGGTGAAATGGATAGAACATCTGATCTGAAATCAGGAAGATCTTAGTTCAAATCTAGTTTCAGACATTTCCTGACTATGTGTCTCACTAAACTTCTGTTTGCCTCAGTTCCTAATCAGTAAAATGGGGACATACTGGAGAAGGATATGGCAAAGCACTCCAGTGTCTTTGCCAAGAAAGCATGGACAAAATCCATGGAGGCACAAAGAGTTCAACATGACTGAATGACTGAACAACAACAAATGTGCCAGGTGTTGGCAATACAAAGACCCAAACCAAAACAGCAATTAGGATCAAAAACAATAACATGTGTGAAGTGATTTGCAAACCTTAAAGTATTAAACATAAAGTGTGATGGCATGGTGATGACAACAGTGGTGACCAAAAAGCTTATTTATATTACATAAAAAGAAATATTGAAATGGGCATTATTTCTACATTGCCCAACTTGAGGTTTTATAAGCCTCATATATAGATCCACATAAAGTTGAGGACAATGTCTTTAAGTAAGCTTTGCATCTTGTCCAGTCCTTAGTACAATGCTCTTTTTTTTAAACCCTTGTACTTCGGTGTATTGTCTCATAGGTGGAAGAGTGGTAAGGGTGGGCAATGGGGGTCAAGTGACTTGCCCAGGGTCACACAGCTGGGAAGTGGCTGAGGCCGGGTTTGAACGTAGGACCTCCTGTCTCTAGGCCTGACTCTCACTCCACTGAGCTACCCAGCTGCCCCCCAGTACAATGCTCTTTTGCACAAGTTAGGAGCAAAATAAATGTTTATTGAATGAATGGATAAATGAATGGATAGATGGCATCAATTTTGATTCAAAATTTTTATTTGGTGTCTTTGAAAAAGAGCAGTTTCTATACCTCCTGGAGAAGTACATATTTGGTAGATCTTTAAAACAATGGAATGAACAAACTTAGGACAGTGAGAATTTTTTTCTCATAGTTGCCCTAGTTTGAATGTATGTAGAAAGCTTCTTTCCAGCAGCTAATTCCCTATTATCCTGAGTGGCTGAGAACAAAAGCTAGGATAATGGTTCAGCCATCAGCAACATCATTTATTTGCTACCCTGGATACAAAGATAATGGATGAATCTTTAACTTCTTGGAGAGGGCTTTGGAAATGATAGTCCTTGAATGGCAATGCTGCACTCAATGGAAAAAAGTGGCTTCTGAGTATACAGGACTGGCCAAATGTACTGCATCTACTTTTAATGCACTTCTTTGTTCATAATTACATCTCAAGGGTAGCAAACTGATTACAACTAAAAAGATCTACCTTGGGGTGTGTCTGTCTGTCTGTCTATCTATATCTATATGCATATAAATATATAAACATATATATATAT